>NW_020799143.1:21069240-21103571 GCF_003259725.1 Athene cunicularia | reverse complement strand
TTCTCTCTTTTAAATTTGAGGGAGAGGAAATTTACAAATCCATGGGGTTTTCTCAAAGAAGCTTTCCATTGTTGTTTTTTGCTGTTTCATTTTGATATATATTTTTTTTAATAAATATATATGGTTTGGGTATTTTTTTCTCAAGAAACAGCACTTTCCACTAGATGGAGACAGGACACTGGATAACTTTGTCCTCCAGGAGGACACTGACAATCAGGAACACAAAATAAAGCCCAAACATGAGAAAGCCCAGGATTTTATTCATCCTCCACTTGCAGAAAGCAATGGAGAGGATGACAAAGAGCAGCATGATGAAGAGGAGGACAATTGCACAGAACAGACCATTGCTGCTGACTGCCACCGGGGCAAAACGGTTAATCACAGCATACAGGAGCCACGGAAGAGGAAGGCTGTTAAGAAACAGAAAAATAAATTTGAAACATTGGAGAGGTGCAGAAAGGGACACTATAAAGTTTCTGGAGGCAGTTCAAAATACAACCAGATTTTTCCTTCATAAAGTGAGGCTGGAAGAGTTTAGCTCAGAATTCTAATATGTATATAAATCTAATTTGTCAGCTTGCTTGTGGTTCTTGCAGAGAACACAAGGGATTTGGTCTCCCTACTGTTCTATCAGTTACACTGGTGAATTTGATTTCCCTTGGCTGACAAGCCAGGTAAGCAGGAAGACCCTTTCCATTTGTTTCTGGATTTCAGATCATCTGCGGAAGAATCTACTTCTACTTTCCAAGACCCTGCATGGCAGGAGGCTAGGTCACATAAAGACATGTCCTTGCCATGAAGAACCAGCACTCTGCAAGGCACTGCCCTCAGAATTTGGCCCTTAAAAGCCTTGATAAACACTTACTGTATAAACCTGTGTTAAAACGTGAACTTCAGCTGAACACCAGCTTAATTTCTATTTCTGTATTTGCTGTCATTGCATTTCTCATCTCTGATGTCACAGAATGAGGCACCATGCCTCTGGAAGACATCAAGCTGAAATAAATATTTAAGCCACTGATCGGAGCTTAGCAGGCTTAGAAAGCATCAAGAGAGCTGTCAGAAGACAACAACCTTCAAACTTTGAAGAAGCAGCTCAAGACATAATAATTTATTACAGCCTCAGTACTAACTACACCAGCCTACAGTTCAACTGTGCCATTTTTATTATAAATATACCAGGTCTAGCAGACTGGTGCAGGACAACAATGTTTCCACTGGCAGAAAGTTTAAAAATTTAGGAAAAGTAAGAAAGCATTTCAAAAGAGGAAAGTTTTGTAATGCAGTCTATGTGCTCTAAGTTGAAGCACATGGTAGTGAATAATGTTTTCATATATTTTGCTTACAGATCTAATTTCAAATACTTCATGCTTCTGGATTAATATAAAAAAGTGGCCCAGTTTTTCTGCTGTGTCCAAATGTACTGCTATTAGCTAGCAGACAGAGTAAAAATGCTATTTACTATCTGCTCTAACTTCATGATCCCTTTTTATACCTGTGCATTTGCTGGTATATTTTCAGAAGCAAAACCCATGATCTGTTCTATGACTATGCTGTTTGGGACTATGACTATGACTAGACCTGTTCTTCTGCATGTGTGAAAGCAAGAAACAGCCAAAGATGGAGAAACTGAGAGTATGGGCATGACTCTGTGGGAATAAAGACAAAGTTTGTCTGTATATTTTCTGCACATTTTTAAAACAATGATGCATAGATTACAACATTTCTGGTCCTGATCTACCTTGGTATCAAAAAGGAATCTGAATTCTTATCACATGCTACACATCATTATCCTAGAGGTGCTGTGAAGCAGTAAATAGCACATTTGTGCACAATTTTATGTTGTTTCGCATTGTCAAGATCTATACAATGATTCCTTTGTGGTAACAGAGAATTAGTTTGTAATTTGGGATTTGCCAGGTATATAAAAAATTATGTCAGCAACAGCCTAAATGAGCTACACAAGACAATGACATTCGGATTTTATTACAACAAACATGTTGAATACTGCAGAGGCAATTAATTGTTCCTGATTGTAATTTATAAAGAAAGTGCTAGTATAAGCACAATGAGTGGTAATGTAAGCAAACAACAACAACCTGACAAAAACATAAATAGCTTCAGAAATTCCTTCTTGGAACTCTTGCAGGCTTTTTAAAGTGCAATTCACTTGCCTAGGCAAGTGTAATATATCAAAGACAGAATTAGGCAGCAGATTTGTAACAATTCCATCTTGCAAATGTCTGAGCACTTGAAATAATAACATCCATTGCATATTTGCAATGCTCTCCTTTTTAAGTATCAATAGCAGAAAACTATTGTAGGCAACACCTTGGCAAAAACATGGCAACATGCTAAGAACAAAAGACTTGTTGACACAATTTTCTTGCTGTAAGACTTACCCCACTGTGATGTCAAATATGTTGCTTCCAACAGAACTGGATACAGCCATGTCCCCTAGACCTTTGCGTGCTACAATAACACTGGTAATCAGATCAGGAATGGATGTGCCAGCAGCTAGAATAGTCAATCCCATGATTTCTTCACTAATACCAATGGTCTCTCCAACCTAAAAGGATTAAGCAAAACCAGCAAAAAGTCCTGCGGTGAAGAAATGCCGCCTTCTGTAAACCTGTTTAACCAGTAATATTATCCTGGAGCTTGCTGACTAGCTTGGAGAATGCAGGCAAGATTGGAGAATTACTTGTTTTCACACATTTCCACATTTCAGGAGAAAGATAAAATTGTCAAATAGAACCAGTAGGTATTGACAAGCAGTTGCTGATGGCTCTGATGTTACCAGAATGATGATGTCCTGTGGTCAGGACAGCCACAGCTCTCTGAACTATTTTCCATTTACTGAGTAGTGATTTCATCTATGGTTGCAGTTCCTAAAATAAAGCACTACTCGGCATGAGATAGATGATACATTCTGATTCTAAATGATCTCTCACAGTGCAAAACACAGCACAGGGCTTGTGGTTTTGTACCAGCGTCACCTCCTTACCTGATGTGCCCACCAGACCATTAAGTAAGAAAAAAATGCAATCCAGCTGATAGATCCAAAAAATGTAATAGGAAAAAATTTTCTTGACCTCTGAAACAGAAACAAAGAGAAACAGTGAACACCTATGTTGAAGGCTGAATTGCTGTAATCTTATTTTCTTCTGAAAATGAGAGTGGCCTCTCATTTTTTCTGATCACCTGTTCTGACCAGCTATTCTGATCATCATCACATGATCAAAATAAATGCCAAGAGTAGTAAGAAATTGACTCCCTATACTTACCATTGCCCTATTCTTCCAACCACTTCAGTTGTAAAATAAATTCTCCTGATATCTTGTATGATGAATAGCAAGTTTTGGATTATCATTTGTATCACATTCTCTTATGCCACATTTTGCATATGTGTTTAGCTTAATGGTGGTTTCACTTCTACATTTAATAATAACTTCATGCTTATTCAGAAAGAATGTTTTCAAATTGCTAAAACACATATCCACACCTTTCATTAATAACTTTGTGCAACACCTTTCACAGTCTGTATAACAAGGGATATGACAGAGCTGGAAAAATACACACTAGTATGTACTAGGGCATTTACTTTTATTAGAAAAAACAGCCTACCTCCTCAATTAGAACATGAGATACATTAAGCACATATTTGCCATGCTTTGTTTTGTAGAGAAGTTTGTTATAAAAACATGGAAAACACACTCTGAGGCCCTTCAATGAATTAAAAAAATCTGTGTAACACCAAAGTAAATTCATTGTCATTCTCAGTGTCTCCCTTACTAATGTCAAACTTTGAATAGATATCATTCTTGCAGCCGATTAATGAGTTATATTCAGATTAATGATTTATTTTGATTTCTGTTCTTTACAGTCTTGAATTATCCATATTTTCTATTGGCTAGATAAATGTAACAAAAAGAGATCAAGTTAACTACTAAAGGAAGGAAATGGTACTGCAGTACTGTAGCAGGCAATCACTGTCTAAATCAAATTAGTGTTTAAAATGAAATTTGTACTGTGAATGAATGCTACCAGTCTTGAATGAAACCACAATGTTTATGGGCATCATCCTTCTGAATATAGATCCTCACCCCAGATGACTTCTGATGTGCCACTAGCAGAGCCCTATAAATTATCATGAATAACCAGTAGGACTGGTTGTGGAAGTTACACCACTTTGAATACTTGTTCCATCTGCTGCTCCACTCGGCACTATCTTTTGCTGTTAAGCCCTTGCTAAATCCACTTCCACTTGTCTCTGCAGGGGCCTCCAGAACTTTTGGGCAGCAGACCTTGCCTGGACCCCTTTCCATTGCAGGATGTGCCCCTGCTGCACCAGGAGACTCATTAGCCTAAGGGTGATTACTAGGTGTGGGAGCAGCTTTCCCTAAACATGATTTTTGGAGTGAAAATACTATTTGGATTTTGCCAGTGCATCTTGCTCAAGCAAGAAGAAGATGATGATGATGATGATGATGATGATGATAATAATAATAGTTAATAAATAAAAAGCCCTCTGTTTTAGGGAGTTTACAGAGCTGCACAGCCAGCTTTTTTTTTTTTTTTTTTTTTTTTTTTTTTTTTTTTTTTTTTTTTGTATAACAGACAAAAGAGGCATTTACATGGGACAGCCTCAAGTTTAGGAACTGATCAACATGGGTAGCTGTGGATTAAGAGGTGCTCAGTGAATTGGGCTGGCCATTAGAGCTGGTCATGTGGGCCTGTCTTTTGTCATCTGAACCAGAAAAGAGCAAGGTTGGTCTTCAGCTCGTTGAAATTACTAATGGAAAAATGTAAAGTCAGCAATGGCAATTGTGCACACTCATCTACAGGACAATTAAAAGGTCTGTATCTGCTCTAGAAGCAGGTGCAGCTGGAAGCTGTGTTACAGAACACTTACTCACTCCCTGTGGGCACTTTGTATAATGCTAAAGCTCTCCTGAAAGCTGAGCTTGTAAGCAATGACTAACATGACCTATAGAAACTACAACTGACTATACATAGGAACACACATTAAAGATGGTGCAGATTTAACAACTTCCCCCCCAAAGCCCTCATATATAAAAAAATAACTGGACTTCTCTTGGAGTAAGAAAATAATTCCAATAGGTGTTTTTAATTAATTATCTTTAAATATAGGCATAAATATAAATATTATTTATGTATATAAATAATTAGCCACAATGGTACCTGGAAACATCCTTTTCATACAGATTCCTTTACTGTCACAAGCACTGTTTCTAGAGCTGCTCAGGGTACTTTGGTTGATCTGCTTCTTTAGAGAGCAAACAGAACTACTTTTTCAAAACAGAGTTTAAATTTTTATCAAATCAGAAAATCTGATAACAAGCTTCCAATGTTTAAACCTACTCAGATGGACTTCTAATTTTAAAATCAAAACTTTACATGCACTGGGGACAGAAGACCTTAGTCTGAAAAGGAACACAATTTAAAAGGAACACAAAGATGTCTGTTAAAACAGTGATCTGACACCAGCGAGAGGAGAACTGAGTCAAGAAGGGATAAACAATCTGAGCAGCAATTTCCTTTTTCTAAACTAAATAGCTAACACTTCTTTTTCACCATTTTTAGTAGTCAACTCTTTAAACTTTCAACATGTTTTGTCTTCCTTACAAAAACTGGGCTTTTCTGACAACACGTATGGTGAATGAGATGATGAAGCAATAAGCTTGCTGTAGCTGGTCACAAAATTCTACAGAGAGCACCTCATGGCAATGGAATTTGAATAATCACTATACAACACTCAAGATACGAGCATACATTGGCTTACACAGAACTAATACAGCAAGAGCTGTACTGGCCAGTAATAGCTCTCTGTCAGTGTGATTATATATACCAAATGGTTCTTCCAAAGTAACAAGACATTGCCCAAGTCAGACACCCACAGAATTTGTATGGCTAAGAATTCCAATGCAGTAACTTTGCAGCATGTGTAATCCTAGCCAGTATTAGCTAATCCTCTCCCAGTAAAATTAACTGATAAGCAGCAGTTCAAGACTAAGAGTACTTTAATAGACTTAACAGTTTAATTACCTGTTTTAAAAGGGGGAACATCACAATTCAAGAAGGACAAAATTTAAAGCCTGTACATATTACAGGTGATGAAACCAAGAATGGACTCCATAGATGCTGCTATATAATTTGCATACAGATGAAATTCTTAAAAAGCAGTAGAGTGCTGATTATTTTTTGGATGCTGGATTTTATTTCCAGAGTATAATAATAATACTACTCATGCTTATTTAGTAACTAATGACAGCATTCCTTTGAGATTTATCTCATCGCAATTCCCTAGCTCTTGAAAATATGGAAAGCTGCTGATTCCAAACATTTTCCTTAGTCAGAGACATTAGTCAGAGACAGCAGACAGCAATACTTTTCTCCACCTTTTCTGGTAGCTGTTGTGATGGTTGCCTTGTAAAGACAGAGATCCCAGTTTATTACCAATTGGTTCTGTTGTGGTCATGGTAACAGAAAAATGAGAAAAGCCATGGCTCATGCAGTTCATATGTTTTTTTCTTTTAACAAAAGAGAAAGAATTTAGCAGTTTCACTATAGGTTGGTTGGATTGGTACTGTTCTTGTCTATTAGCGATCTTATGGACATTTTTCTTGGTACATTTCTGTATTGATTTCATGCCAGTGTCTGAAAAACAGGACTTTAAGTAGCAAGAATGATCCAAGTATGAAGGTTTTTCTTTTAAGAGCCTGGTCCTGAAAGATAGTGAGCATTTAATAATTTGCAGAGTAACTGTCTTAATTTTAGCCAGTATTATTACCAACATATTTAACCTGAATGAATCATATGTTTGTCTCATACATAAATTTATCTGCATTGTAAGCTTTGATTTTCCTTTCATACTTGACAGTGCTTAAATCTGATTACTCAGAACCTGCTCCTGTAACTGGATCTGTGCAGGAACATCTTGTCCTTGTCCCCTTGGTAACAGTGCATCTCTGTATGGCAACAAGAGTTCATGTACCTCTTCATTTGTAATGGGAATTTGCAGAGATACAACAAACTGCCCCACATGGGTCCAGTGACAGCAGGACTGGAGTCCCGATAGCCATTTTTCTGGCGTGTTAACACAAAGGGATGGACAGTGCATATGGCTATAATATAAGAGATTATGTTCAATATCTGGCACTGACCCACATCAGTCATGTCATTTTCCTTTCAATTTTTCAATACCCCTTACTGCAGAAGATGGACAGTTACATTTGTAGTCTTTACAGAGCCACAGGGGAAATAAGGTATTAGTAAAGGAAAAATACCCATTATTGTTCAAAACACCCAAACAAAAAGTCAGGTAGAAAAGTCCTCAAGGGTATATCTACCTCTGGTGTACTGCCAGAAACATTACTGATGTTACAGTAAGGATTTTAACATATACTGGCTTAATGTGAGCAGATATTATCAAGGCACTAAACACATTAAAACATGTCAGCTATTGCATCTGTAAGAGCTGAACTAATGCATAATCTAACTATATAAAAATCTGCATATGTATACACCCAAGTATAATAAGGCAGCAAAGATTTTGCTAACTTTATTGATAGAAACTTGTATATGAAATAATTTTTCTAGAGTTCTGGGTGTCATGCAGCTAAATATAGCTTGGTATAGTACAAGTAAATGCAGTCAAACCATCTCCATTATGTGGAGGTAAAAAATACTTTAGAAAAGACACTCTAGGAGGAAAGGAGAATCATTTTGGAAAAGTGAACACCCACAGAGAATGTCAAAGGCTCCATACGGTCTCCCAAGTCAGTATATAGCAGAAAGGCATTCATTTTATATATTGACATGCTAATCTGAGCATCCTGATGCAGAATTTGGGTTTCTGACTAAAATTACCATGCATGTAAATCAAGCCCCTGATGGTAGACTTATTTACAAAATCTATTTAAGTATTATTTTAGGTTTGTTTTAACTTTTGCCCCACAGGTTTCATGGTGAGTTGCTTCCTGATGCACATGCTGAGCTGTGATATTGGGTTTTGGTTTTGTTATGAGGGGAATAGTGGGGATGGCACACAGCCATAAATGAGGATATTTTAAAGACAAACACACTAATGAAGTGTCCTTGAAAAGTTAGACAGTTTATGCAACTATCTGGTTAATTCTTTGACAGCAATGTTTAAAGTAAGCAGCTTGTCATACTGATACAGTCTGTTATCTCTTTTGCTATCTCTACATGCAATTAGAAACTACATTTCTTTTACTTCTGTATAAAAAGTACTCCTTTCAGTGAATGTAATTTCAAAACTCTGTTGCCCATTGAAGTATCTGGCATACACAACTGTGCTTATCTTTTGTGTTACAACAAGGTATTTTAGTTGTAGTATGTCAGCATGCCAGTTCTGTTGGTGAACAATACTAGTGTTAATTATCACACACAACACACAGTTGCACACTTCTTGAGATATTTGCTTTCCAAAACCATTATTGTAACAACTGTTCTCATTTGTACAGTACAGAGTATTGAATAAGTCTATATGTCTATTGATGTTAACTTCAGATTTTCAAAATTCAAAATAAGGCACATACTTATTTCTTAGCAATACTTTCTCATTTTGGTCCAAATTGTGAAAAAAAAATGCAGAGAAGGTTTTGAATGATAAAAGGAGAGCATAAATACAGAAATAAACAATTTTGAAATTTATATAGTATGCTCTGTTACCAAACAAAATGTGGATATCAGAGTTGTTTGAAAACTTTAAGAAAAGCAAGCTTAAAGATTGGAAGGGAAAATGTCAGCTTATATCCCTTCAGAAACCTTTAGCTAAAAACAAACCAGAGGTCTTATTTTAGCTTGCTTCTTGCACTGAATTGCAGTTTTTCAATGTGTGGGATGGGAAAGTTTTTCAGTGTGTGTGTGAGGAGGAAAAAAGAATTCAGAGTGTTGATTTATAATGTTATAAGCTGTGCATTCCTCTCTTGCAGCAGCTTTAAATCTATTTTTGATCCAGAAAGGAAAAGGACTTTTTCAGCTCTTGACTTTTTTTCTTTTACTTTCCATGAGCCTCCCCAGTCAGATCTATTTGTGTATGTGAATATAAAAGTGGCAAGACTTTATAACTTTTCACAATAAGTCATTTTTATTAATAATCAGTCTTACATTACTTCAAGCTGTGTTTGGGACAAAACTAGCAAGTATTTTAAACATGGAAGGACTTATGGATCTTTTCATAATATGAAAATTAAAAGATGACAAGTAGAAGAAATAGGTGTAGTAGAACATGTATTTAAGAGAAATGTGTATCATTATTTTTGAACCACAGAGAAAATTTAAACAGTCTAAAGTCTTTCCAGTTGTACCCTTTAGGGCACTGCAGATGGACAGACTTCCTCAGCACTTATGTGATATTAAGTGGAGATCTGGAAATGCAGATATGAAGGCCCCAAATAAATTTTAAGAGCTTTCACTCTGTGTCATAATATATTAGTGAATACAAATGATAATCTTTAAAGAGCTATTACCAGCCAGTTGCCCATAAGCACCCATTTGATGTTGTGACCTTTTCTTCAAAAAAGAAACTATTTTTAAAAAAACATTAGCTCTATTTCTACAAAAATCCACTACAGTCCCTTTGAGCATTTAGCTAGGGAGAACCCTGATGTGCAGAACACACTGACTTATAACAACTGTTACTTACAGGTTTTCTGACATCTGGGAGGGAAACCCACAGTGGAAAAACAATGGGTAATACAAGAAGGTAGGTGAGTTGCTTGCGTGGGGTGTCAGGCCAGGCCAGGCTGAGAGGCTGGTCCTCATCCTCTTCATTCTGTAAGAAAAGTGGCAGTGAGCATAATAGTAAAGTGGATGAATGAAGTTAGGGATTCTTTATAAAGAGGAGTCCAGAGGACTGTGCTGTGTTTCAGTGAAAACCCATGGGGTCTGAAAACATTGTATTAACACCACACCTACCTAACAACATTATCTAGGAAACAGTAAAAATACTTTGGCCAGACTATGAGGTATCTCTGCAGACAGGCTGCCTGAGGACATCCATCTGTGGTTATTCTGACAGTGATGCTGGTGATGCATGGAGCCCATGGAAGGGAACTTTGTTCCTCTGATACCCCTTCCCACAGGTTCTCCCCTAGGATGTGTGCTAGCCTAGTCAGGGATCAAAACTGGTCACAGCTGCATCAATCCTGGGTGCACAGATAGAATAGGGAGAGGGAGGCGGGGAGTGAGGAGAGAGAGAGAGAGAGAGTATATGTGTGTGTCCGCGCTCACAAACATATATATGCACGTAAGCATGTGTGTGTATGTATATACGTATACGTATACGTATACGTATATCTAACTTTTTTAAACTTCTGTAACTTAAAAAATTAGTATGGGAGGGAGGGAGGGACGGAGGGAGGGACGGAGGCAGGCATGGATATTTTTATATATATATGTATTTTCTTTTTCATAGGACCATAGGGTAATTCAGGCTGGCAGGGATCTGGGAATCTCCACTGCCCAACTGAGGGGATCAGACCAGGCAGTTCAGAGCTCTGCCCAGTCAAGATGTGAAACCATCAAGGATGGAGATGGCCCAGCCTCCCTGGACCCCAGCTCCGCCACTGGGCTGTCCTCATGGGGAAAAGGATTCACCTTATATTCAGCCTGAGCCTCTCATTTTCAGAGCAGCCACAACGCAGCAGTATTCTTAACAGCTTGGTGTTAAAACTAAAGGAAAGACATTCCTCTCCTGTTTGTGTAGCTGACTTCTACATCAATCTCTAGTCTAGTTTTATGTGTTTGCTGTTCACCTGTCATCTCTATTACAGAGTAGGTGTATAGTGACCTTCTCCACAACAGAAAACCTTTTGGCTGCCACACACTTCTCTTTCCTTAGACTGCTTCTGCTAACAAAACGGAGCCCTCTCAGAAGAGGGCCCTGCCACAGAAAGAAAGCAAGGTGAGCATGAGTCAGCCTTTTGGGTGTATGTTTTAGAGTAACTTCTTACCTTTTAACATAGGTAGGCAATGTCTCCAGAACTGCACATGGATCTAATTTATACTACAGAATCAGGCAACATAAAAAATGGCCTTAATGCAAATCTTGTTAAGCCTCTGGAAAGATTCCTAGAGAGCTCAGTGAAAGCTAAAGGAGTCCAGTGGTATGCAACTACTTCATGTAGTGTTCTTGTTTTCTTCTTTTGCAAAAAGATAATAATTGAGAACTCAGTCCTCTCTGCAAGTTACTCTTCCCATAGATTTATAATACAGGTTTCTTGTCAGTTACTGTCCTGTCTTAAGATTGCTTACATAAACCTTATGACAATATTATAAGAAGCAGTCATCTGTATGACCAAATCAGTTACTTCTTTCTATGCAAAAGAGTTGATGAAATGTCAGCATATGTAGGTACTGTTCATAACATTCTCTACTTACTGTTGACTTTGATTGAAGAACGGGTATTAATTATTCCACTATTATGAACTCATTAATTGTTCAACTACTCATCTACCCAAACTGATCAGTACCTACAGAAGCAAGCCCAACTCTTAGCTCAGGATCTTCCATTATGACTAAATCAACTGACACAAATGGACTGGAAGCAAATCCCTGTTTACCTCTTGACGCACTAGCAGACTGCAGCTACTTTGACAATTATGTGTTGATGTCAAGAGAAGACAATACTTTGTTAACCTCTACACTTTGTGAAACTTCCAAGTTGCATGATTGTAAGATGACAGTAAAGTGAACAAGTTATAACAGGAATAATCATTAAAAGATTTTAAAACTGTACATAGGCACAATTTGTCACACCCCACACAGTACTTAAAAGGCTCCTGAGCAGCACAAGAGGCTAGCTTTTGCCTTTAACATTCAGGTCTTTACCAAAGTTATCAGATAATCTGTATTTCACTGCTGCAATCTACTGAAGCTTGAGTTTTGGGGGACTGGGCTGGTGCAGGAGTTTGTGGGGCTACTTCCTAAAACCAAAATCCATTCCTTTTCCATGCCAGCAGATGCTGTTGGGGTGGTAAAATCGATCTGATATGGATGCTTAGTTTTGAAATATGAAGACTCAGTTAAAATCTGAGCACAAGAGGACAAATTGAAGGGTTGTCTAGGTAACTTTCTGAGTGTCCTGTGTATTATTCAAGTAGTGGACTCAGCTGGAATAAAGCTCCATAAATGACTGCCTCATAAACAACACTGAGTGACAAAGTACTTTCTGAATTGCCATCTTTAGAGATTAGCCGTGATTAACAACCCTATTTAATCACAACAAAAGCTTTACATTAGTCTGAGTTTGCACATGAGTCTGCAAAATGAATGCAAATTAATACCCAAGTTGGTTCATGCAGTATTGTGCCAGTACACACTGTACTTCAACACTAGGCCTTCATTCTGGTCTCATGTCTGTGTCAGACAGCACTGAGCTAGTTCAAGAACATGGGCAATGTGAGCAGCTGTAGCAAAGGACCACAAAGTATTACATATGGAGATTGACAGATGTCTCATGAGAAACCTTGATCCACCTGTTTGAGATCTTTTCACCTTCAGGTTTTATTGCCTCATCCCTCTCCCTAAGACAACTATCCCCAAAAGATAAATCCAAACTCAAGCTTACAGTGCAGTAGAGCAAAACCCTTTTCCTCACTTGTTTAACTCCAGAATGCATTACAGGTGCCACAGACTGGATCTCCATTTCCTAAATCAGAATCAGCATTTGATTTTCAAATGCTGACCTTTCAAAAATCAGTGGAAGTTAGGCAGTTCAACATATTTGGAAACCTACCTTCCATGAATTTCAAAGCAATGCTGAACTATCCACTGAGGTTGAAGACATGAAAGGGTTGTAATCCTGGCAGCTATAAACCCATGCAAATGTGACTGTCATGCTCTAGACTAAGCAGTGGTAATATAAAATGACTCAGCACAGATTTATGGCAGAGATTGTGTGCACTGTCTGTGGTTCCAGTCTACCTTCAATGTTAATACTGAATATGCATTCTCACAGTTCATAGAAACTCATTCTGAAACTATAGTTTTGATATATTTTAGTCTGTATGATGAAAACTCAGTACTTGCAAAGTTCGTTAAGGATTCTCCTCTGCAATTGTTAAGAAGAAAAACAGTGATAACATGATATACACACTGGAATTCAGTTGCCTAAACACACATATAGTGGTGTTATTTTAGATACTCTCTGCTATCTCAATTGACCTCCACATGCTCCATCAGAAGTGGAGCTAATTTCTGACACACCTGCCACCACTATGCAAAAATCTCCATTTCTATAGGCCAGCTCAGGTGGTACTACCTACCCATCTATACACAAATGAGTCCTACCTCAAAAATCATTCCCTGTTATGACTCTGTATCTAATCAGCTGTAAAGATACTGACATGAACATATAGGAAAGCTGCATCAGCTGACAATATGAACTGTGAGGATAATCCAATATCCACACAAAGTTTCCTGTGAGTCTAAAATTAACAAAAACACAGGTCATATTAAATGTTGTCAAGTAAAACCTGAAGCTGTACAGACAATCAGAGTTCTCCTATATTTCCAAGTCCATTTCAGTGTCTTGCCTGAAAGTATTGTCTGGAATATGCCAGTGAAGGCAAAAATATTAGCAGTTTACTTATATTAATACAAATAGTATTAACTCTCTGTTCTGGATAGTCATTAAACACTTCAATACCGTTCCTGGCAGAAATGACTGGCATCAGTACCACTTAACTAGAATGATCTGAAGAACATTTCCCAGGCTGCATTTAAAGGTTGATGACTGGTAGGTAATAAGGGATTTGAGGGAGGTGAGAAAGGATAAAGTAGTTTAAAATATCTACATTTTTTTTATTATGTGGTAAGATTGACTGGACTAAAGAAAACAGAAACAGCCGTATTAAGTCAGACCAAACACACATTTAGACCTGTATCTTAATTCTGGCAATGGTCAGATATGGGCACTCTGGAAAGAAGTATTGGAAAGTGGCATATTTTTTCATCTTCCACAAATTCATAGAATCATAGTTTTATATAGGTTGGAAAAGACCTTTAAGATCATAGAGTCCAACTGTTAACCTAGTACTGTCAAGTCCACCACTAAACCACGTCCCTAAGTGCTACATCTACACCATACCTGCAGGGATGGTGACACAACCACTTCCCTGGGTAGACTGTTCCAAACCTTGGCAACCCTTTTGGTGAAGAAATTTTTCCTAATATCCAGTGTAAACCTCCCCTGACACACTGTGAAGCCATTTCCTCTTGTTCTATCTCTTGTCACTTGGGAGAAGAGACCAACATCCACCTTGCTACAAACTCATTTCATGTGGTTGAGCCTTCTTTTCTCGGGTCTAAACAACCCCAGTTCCCTCAACCGCTCCTCATAAGACTTCTTCCCTAGATCCTTCACCAGCTTCGTTGCTCTTCTTTGGATGTGCCCCAGCACCTCAATGCCTTTCTCGTAGTCAAGGGCCCCAAACTGAACACAGTATTTGAGGTGTGGCCTCACCGGTGCTGAGTACAGCGGGACAATCTCTTCCCTGTCCCTGCTGGCCACACTGGCCATCCATACAAGCCAGGATGCTGTTGGCCTTCTTGGCCACCTGGTCACACTGTCAGCTCATTCAGCCAGCTGTTGACCACCTCCTCCAGATCCATTCCACTGTGCAGCTTTCCAGCCACTCTTCCCTGAGCCCGTAGCATTGTGTGGGGTTGTTGTGGCTCAAGTGTAGGGCGCAGCATTCAGCCTTGTTGAATCTCAGCCCATAGATCCGGCCTGTCCACATCCCTCATAGAACCTTCCTACCCTCAAGCAGATCAACGCTCCCACACAACTTGATGATGTCTGCACACTTACTGAGGGTGCACTCAGTGCCCATGCTCAGATCACTGATAGAGTTATTAATCAGAACTGGCCCCAGTAGTGAGCCCTGGGGAATACCACTTGTGACCAGCCTCCAGGGTGGATTTAACTCCATTCACC
The DNA here is from genome assembly GCF_003259725.1 of Athene cunicularia. Lineage (NCBI taxonomy): Eukaryota > Metazoa > Chordata > Aves > Strigiformes > Strigidae > Athene > Athene cunicularia. The sequence goes on along the minus strand of NW_020799143.1, from coordinate 21,088,582 downwards.
ACAACGCTTTGGGCCCAGCCATCCAGCCAGCTTTTTACCCAGTGAAGAGCGTACCGCATCCAAGCCATGAGCAGCCAGCTTCACCAGGACAATGCTGTGGGAAACAGTGCCAAAGGCTTTACTAAAATCTAGGCAGGCAACGTCCACAGCCTTTCCCTCATCCACTAAACAGGTCAGCTTGTCATAGAAGGAGATTTGTCAAGCAGGACCTGTCTTTCATAAACCCATCCTGATAGGGCCTGATCACCTGGCAGTCCTGCACGTGCCCTGTGATGGCACTCAGGATGGTCTGTTCCTGAAGTGCTAAGGCTTGGCAATAGGCCCAAGCCAGAGTTGACCTATAGATGAATCCTGTATATTTCTTAACTGGTAACCATTGTGTTAATAGGTATTATACTAAGTTATAACAAACCACCTATTCTGATGTAAAAGTGGAAGTATTGAGGCCTGAGCAACAGGCCCTGAACCAAAACTGTTAACTCAGTATGTAATCATTAGTGAAAATATGTATGGAAGATGTAGCTCTCTTGAATTTATATTTATCTTTGTTTGTGGATAAATAACAGGGTCATGGAGACAGTTGTCTGGCACCGTGGCCTGATGTGAGACCTTGTGCATAATCCAATTAGATAAGCAGAGAAACTCCTTTAGCTTCTCCCTTGAGCTCTGGCCAGGGCCAGATATTTCCACCTAAAACAAAGGTGCCAGCTATTCTGGATTGCTGATTTTTGGTTATATCTGGGTTTATTTGGACCTGCTTGCAGCAACTTTTGATGCCTCACCTAAGGGTGGACACACCGCATAGGATTTCCCCCTTGCCGGGACAGGCTCCCCAAACCCTCGCTGTAACCGGGGCTGCCCAGCCACTGCGGGGCTGGGTGATGGTAACCTATGAAAGTGGGGATGGATCTTTCTTAATCACTATTCTCTCTCTCAGGTAGTAATGATTTGATGCATCACCCTGTATTTTCCTATTTGTTTGAGTGCACTGTTTTGTCTTTTCCTACTGTATATTTTTTGTATTATTCTTTTATATTATTTAGTTATTTCTAGTAAAATATGCCTGCTCTTTTCACTCTGCTGTCTGAGTTTAATTGGTATCCTTAATCAGCACAACCACTTTGTAACTTTCCCTAGCACTGAGGTCAGGTTGACGAGCCTGTAGTTCCCCAGATACTCCTTCCTACCCTTCTTGTATATGGGTGTCACATCTCTTAACTTCCAAACAGCTGAGACCTTCCCAGTTAGCCAGGACTGCTGAGAAATGCTTGAAAGTGGCTTGGTGAGCACTTCCACCAGCTCCCTCAGTACACTTGGTTGGATCCCACCCAGCCCCATACACCTGTGTGTGTCTAAGTGGTGTAGCAGGTTGATAACCATTTCCCCTTGGATTATGGGGGCTTCATTCTGCTCCCTGTTCCTTTCTTCCAGCTCAGGGGTCTGTGTTTCCTGAGAACAACTCATCTTACTGTTAAAGACTGAGGTAAGGAAGACTTTTAAGTACCTCAGCCTTTTCCTCACCCTTTGTCACTGTGTTTCTCCCTGCAGCCACTAAGGAATGGAGAAACTCCTTAGCCCTCCTTTTGTGGTCAGTGTATTTATAGAAACATGTCTTCTTGTCTTTTACTACTGTAGCCAAACTAAGTTCTAGTTGGACTTTTGCCCTTCTAATTTCCTTCTTACTCTCATGACTTCCCTGTAGTCCTTCTGAGTGGCCTGCCCCTTCTTCCAAAGGTCATAAACTTTTTTTTCCCTTGAGTTCCAGCCAAAGCTCTCTGTTCAGCCAGGCTCATCTTTCAGCTCATTGGGACAGCCTGCTCCTGTGCCTTTAACATTCCTCTTTGAAGAATGTCCAACCTTCCTGGTCCCCTTTGCCCTTCAGAATTGCCTCCCAAGTGACACTGTCAACCAAGCCCCTAAACAGGTCAAAGTCTGCCCTTCAGAAGTCCAAGGCAGCAGTTCAGCTGATCGCTCTCCTTACTTCTCCAGGAATTGAAAACGCTCATTTCATGATTGCCACGCCCAAGACAGCCTCCAGCCATCACATCACCCACAAGTCCTTCTCTGTTCACAAACAGCAGGTCCAGTGGGGTATGTTCCCTAGCTGGCTCACTCACTGTGTCAGGAAGTTATCTTCCACACACTCCAGGAGCCTTCCAGACTGTTTCCTTTTTGCTGCACTGTATTTCCAGCAGACATCTGGTAAGTTGAAGTCGCCAAGGAGAACAAAGGGTAGTGATTGTGAGATTCTCCCAGCTGTTTATAGAGTATTACATCTGTCTCTACACCCTGGCTGGGTTGTCTGTAACACTCACACCATGATATTTGCCTTGGTCTTTTCCCTGATTCTTACCCATAAATACTCAACCTCTTCATCACCACTGTCGACCTCTAGAGAGTCGAAACACTCCCTAACGTACAGGGCTACCCCACTGCCTCTCCTTCTTTGCCTATGCCTTCTAAAGGGTTTATAGCCATCCATCACAGCGTTCCAGTTGTGTAAGTCATCCCATCATGTTTATGTGATTGCAATTACATCATAGTTTTCCAGCTGCGCAATGGCTTTCAACTCCTTCATGTTTGTTTTCCATGCTGTGTGCATTGGTGTAGATGCGCTTCAGTGGGGCTATTTTGATCCTGCCACCTTTTCTGGGGGGAGAAGCCCTAATTCCTATGTTACTGTTCTCAGCCACTTCCATGGTTTCTAACACATCAACAACCCTTATATCTTTGCTGCCATGTGGATCTCCATCCCCTGCCTCAACTGAGACGTCTACAGTGCTGTGTGCCTTAGTACAGGGACACTTCAAATGTGCTCCAGTGTACTCAACACATCATGGAGCAGACTGGAGAACTGATTCTTCCCTCATCATTCCCTGCAACTGGAAGGATCAAAGAGAACGCTACTTGTGTTCCTGATACTTTAACCAGTCATTAATGTTTTAGACATAACCTGCATTAGATCTTCATATTCATAATAGTCATTAATGCATTTCTATGAAATTCTCATTAGCTGTCATAATTCTTTCTACTCTTTATTTATTGTATCCTCATTTTTTCTTACTTGTGCTTAGGACTGTCTTTTTGTTTCATATACATTTGCAGTGCTGAATATCCATGCCTAGAAGGGATGGACATGGTACCTTAGGCATATTAATCAATAATGATAATAAAATTAATTCTCTAATAGAAAAAGTTTCCCTTTGCATATTCTACCAGTGTTAACTATGTACACCTTTAAACTACAAAAAATATAGTTATGGTTCCCTGTTCTCAGGAAATGAGATTACATGTGTTGTTTTGCTCCATATTCTCTTTTATACATCTGTAACATCTTTCTTCTACATAACTCATTACAAACAATGAAAAAGCTACAAAATCTCTGAATACTTCAACTTTCACAAATTCTTCATCTAAGAATATCTAACTGATACTTGTCTGTAATCCCATAGAAGAATTTCTTACTGCTTTGCTCAAGACAAGTCTTCCCAACCTCCCAAGAAAATTTTTCCAGAGGGAATATGTTTCACATTATATAAACAATACCAACATACGGTGACATTTCATCAATAACTATTTTGTTTAATAAACAACAGTTCATAGCAAACTCCATCTGCCAAAGTCACAATCTAGTCACTGCTTCTAGTAAACATCAGAAAATCATTGTCTCTGTGGATGCTTATGCTCATAATATTTTAGGAAAAAACTGCTTTTCTGGTGCAACGTCAATTTGCATTTTTATACTTTTTCCTGACAGTAGGACAAAATGGGAAACAAGTACAATGAACCACCTCAAACTCATCTGAAATACCAAATCTGATATTATTTACCAACTAGTCTGTATTGTATAACAGCTATAACATATGAATTATAAATATTATATTCTGGATTATTCTGTTAAACCAACTAATCTGAAGAGTTGAGCTATAAATTCTCATGCTTGTACATTTCTTATGTATTCTGACTTCAGATATCATTTAACTATACAGAATTAAGACTACAGAAGAAAGGAATCTGCAGACAGAAATTATCTGCAGTTCAGTTTGCTTATGCTAAAGTATAGATATTGTACCACCTATAAAAAGGCAATTTCTTTCTTTGCCTGATAGTGTTGCAAAAGACTGCTGAGCCTTTTTTTTTTTTTTTTTTTTTTTTTTTGTGAAGAGCTATGTACAACCTAACTTTTCATAACGATTGAATCAAGAAAAAATAATGATGTCTCAAAATGTTACCTGTCTCAGGTAAGTACTGATTTTCAGAACTGAGATTGATTCTTTTCTTTAGAATAGCAAATCTCACAATAATTTATTTCACTAGAAAGTCAGAGGACGAAAGCCCTATTGTGAACAGCCTCAAGTCTCTGCTTTCTGTTTCTTGTCTATAATGTGAATCGCTCATTTTTCTTCTCCTACTTATCATTTGGAAAAAAAATACATGAAACAAGGTGAGATAGTAAGTTAGTACAGTAGCATGCAATTTCTATGGGGAAACTAAGACAGAAAACAACATCCTTCCTCAAGAATACTCAAGTAACATTCAAGGAGAGAGTAAAATTAAACCCCTGAGATTTCAGAATACATTATGTATATATGGATGCTCTCCTTAGGGCAGCTAATTTGTATTAATCCTCTCTGCACTGTGAACTCACTGAATAGAGCTACCTTTTGAGTGGAGCTATAGGAAGGAGCAAGGTAGGTATTTACTCCATATTCTGTTATTTTTGCTTGTGTCCTATCGGGCTCTTGCACAAATACCTGAAAGCACAGCTCCTGGAGCTCATATGCAGTTTTTTTACACCAATGTTACTGCCAGCATTGTTTGCGAATTTGAAAGGAAACACTCAGAATGTAACAGTCAAAACGGCAGTCAGTCCACCAGAAGTAAAACTATGGTGTAATGGAGATACACCCAAAGAATAAGCCGTTGTCTTCACAATATTTTTCACTATCCTAGTTTTCAAGTAAGTCAAGCTGGTATACAGCAGAAAAAAATGTGGAATAGGCAACTCCGTAGCCTTGGGAAAATAAAGATCGATCCCTTTTGATGACAATGTCATTCTCATTAGGTTACAAAGAGCTATACCAGCAAAGAAGATGCAGGCATTTACCTTAGACTGAAAAAAATGTTTGGGCTTTGGAAAATGTATTTTTAATGATCAAACAAATACCAGGGATGATGGGATATATCATGGCCTTACAACAAAGGCTGCTCTAATATCTACTCTCTCTATGAAATAGAAATGATTAATATAGTCCAGAATCATAGCCTGAGACAGAGAACACAACGCTACTCAGATTCACCTAATGCTAATTTGATGCAAATGGAGTAAGTACTCCAGGGCAGGGGATATCTGTTCCCACCAGGGCCTCTGTCCTAAAAAGCAGCACACTGTGCTGCTACTCTGTGGTGTGGAAGACAAAATATGCTTTACCACACTGTTGCTGAGGTAAGCAGATTAGATCCAGTGAAAACAATAAAGCGTTTGTGGCATTTTCCTACGACATATAAGTTGTCTTATATTTTTATGGAAAAGTCATCTCTGACATGGTTGGCATGTAAACATTTTCCAGTGGGGTTTCCATGGAAACAGGTAAAAGTGTGCGCATGTGTATGTGTGCATGCGTGCATGTGCATGTGTGTGTGTGTGTGTGTAGGTGGGAGGAAAAGGTGTTATCTTCAGACTGGAAGCTATTTTTAGGAAAGCCACAGGTTAAAACGACTATGACTGAACACACTTAATCAAATGCCTGTTAAGAAGGTGGCAGGGGGGAGAAGAGGGGAGACAACTGGACTTCTCAGAAGGATCATTTCTCTGAAGGGCACCCTATAAAACATTTAATGAGATAGTCAGCATCCTTTCAGTCCTCTTTCATTTTCTCATACATACTTAGTACCACTCTCTGAAGTTTTATATAACAGTCTTCTCCTTTGTGGCAACATACTAAAGGTTAAGAGACAGAATGCAGTAAGTAGAACAAAATCCCTGAGGAAGATGCAATATCCATCAGGAGGGAAGGCAATTTCTGGCTGCAAATGAAACAAGAACATCTTATAGACTGTATGGTTGGAGGAGGTATTGTTCCCTGCTGCCCTGGTTAGGGACTGGGAAGGAGACCACAGCTATCTGTCCTTCACAGCTGAGGATCCTGATTTTATCAAAGTGTAGGAGATCTGCTGCTGCTTACAGTAGGAGCAGGATTATATGAGTTTTACTGTCTGGGACAAATGACTAGGTTGCTGGGGACATTTTCTGGAAAGCCTTTTTGAAATTCTGCAAGCAGCATCAGGACAGAGTTTATCTTGTTGCTCAAGGGCTTTGGCTAGCAATAGGACAGCTGAGGTTCCCTGGAGGATAGTGGAGTAAGAAGAATGGAGTTAAAGGCCTGGGGAAAAGGGAGAAGCAACACAGTGGACTTTGGAAAGAAAAAAAAAAAAAAAAGGAAATAAAGTATAATACACCTAGTTCATGAAACCTTGTGAAAGTCATTCATTAACTGACAGCCTTGACATTACATTAGTCTTGACAAGATATTGACTGTCTTGTATAGCATTTCAGCCTTGTGAAATTTAAAAAAGAATGAAAGGATGAAAGAATAATCCTGGAAAAAATATAAAGATGACAAAAAATCCCCTAAACAAACCAGGAGAGGTATAAGGAAAACTAAATCATGGCATCTGGAGTATTATGTTTTTTTAAAGAGAAGTTTAATTTACAAATATGTGAAAATTAAAATACAATATAAAAGCATTTTTTTTTCCCCCTTTTCTTGAGTCTTAGTCTGAGACCTTCCTTTCACAAGGGTTCTTTGGTCAAATCATACTTTTAAAAGAATAGGGGGTTTATAAGTAGGATGGATTTATTTGCATATTCTCTTTGTGCTAGTGGAACATTCAAATTTTAATGTACTTTCAGATAATTCTAATACAGAACTTCATATTACTAAAATGCTTGTGTCTAGGGATTTAGACCCAGGCAGCATCATCTGTACCAGTGAAAAGTAAGGAAAATCCACAAATATGTTTATGCTTGTTTTGCAAGAGGGAAAAACACGAAGACCACAGTGGAACTTAGCAATGGAGGAGAAAGAATTAGATCCCTATTCACATATTCTGTATCCTCACTGCAAACATGTTTTAGGAATACTTGATGACCTTCTATGTGAATACACCCATTTCCCAGCCCATAGTTTTCAGTACATTTCAGTACACCTTTTTTTTTTTTTTTTTTCCCCAAAGATGTATTTGCAGCTTGGTTCCTTAAGATGGACAGTGTCTTTAATTTTCTTGGTTCTAAATGATCATCACTGGGACTCTAATAAGAGTTCTTAAGAGATTTTCTAAACACCACTTGTGGATCAAAAACTGTATCTTTGGACATATAAAAGTGGAAAACTGGAGAGAAGTAATTTTATACTCTATTTCCAGATTCTGATATTACACCACTTCCTTGTTCATTAGAGCAAGGAAAAAACATCAAAGATTCAAGCTGCCAGACTGAATTCTACTCATGGAATAAAAGCAAATTATGTTCTCAGTGTAAAATGGAGAACATTTGTTCACAAAAAGAACATTTTCAAGAGTATTTGTAGGTCAAGGCTTAGCTGTAATGAGTTTGTTCTTGTTGCTCAGCTTTAATGAGTTTTTGAAAGAGAAGGAGAAACTATTGATGAGGACTGTCTAGCATACTATCCTGCGCCTTCAGGATTATTTCCCTGAATAGAGCTGCTCTTAGAACTGATACTATTTTCTTTGAAGAGTTACTATTTCCTAGTGTCTGCATAAAGTTTGGAAAAGCTAGAAAGAAGGCTTAAGAGGGAAAAGATCAATTTCCTTTCCTCAAATTCTGATCTTCATCAAACGTCATGTGAATGCTGTATGTGTGATTCTGTTGTTGCCTACACTTCCATAAATCAGGAGTAATGGTGTTCATGAGGTCAATATACAAAGCAGAAGGAAACTCAATAGCCCAGTTTTAGCTTCAGCATGATGCCACAGCTTGGGAAGGTGTATCAGGAAACTGTGCACAAAAAGCTAGGCAATACGTTGAGGAAGGGTCCCTGTACAGTACAGAGTTGGCAGAGAATCTCACAGTGAAGTAAGGTCCCAAGTATCACAGAGACCTCTTTATTTGTTACATGGATGAGTAAACTATTTTTATTACAACTTCTCAAAAATTCCAATATATTCTTTTAAATTACAAAGTAGGTTTCAGTGTATCAATAACTGAAGAAGCCTGAGATATCAGCAGCTGTCAGATTATCACTGAAAGAAGACAAAATTAGAAAGGCCACTGGGGAGGAACATGGCATGAGCCATCTCAAAAAGTTATTAGGAGATTGCTATTTTTTATTCTGACAGCAGACACCCAAAATACTTTCTTTCAGATTGATAGAGCCAAATCTGCTCCATCAGTTACAGATCTCTCTGCTTGTTCCATCTTGTCATCTGGGTAAGGTTCAATAATGTATCTCACCTCTGATACAGCACAATAGTTTTTCAGAATGTCCTAATATTTGCTGAAATTAACATAAAAGTTCCAAACCCCACCTCACTGAAAGTTTAAAATATCTAAAGGGAGCTGAGAAGACATTGCTGTGTAATGTACTCTTGCAATAATTTTCCCTCCTTACCCTACAGTTGCTTGAAATTGAAACCATTGTCTTGAATGATGAAACTGCCTGACCTTGCAGATTTCCGAACAAGCTTAGAAACTGCTTCACTACAGTGCAAACCAATAGCACATGGACATTGCTGTGAGATGTGATTAATATTGGTTTTCCTTCACTGTTTTGACTGAACAATCTTAGTGGAAAAAAAATCTTACAAAGCAAGACCAGTTTTTTTTTAAGCTACTGAAGTCTATTAGAGTCTATCAGAGTTTTCATATATCCCACAGACTGATTCACGTACACCCTAACAGGTTACATGAGGTATATCACTCTTACTGACCTTTGAGAACAGAAGTCTAAAAGTCACTCTGCTTTGGATTTTATTTTTTTTCCTGAAGTTAAAAAGTAATCCAAAGACATATTTTACTGCAGTGGTGAGGTTGAACTCTGAGAACAGCATTCAAATGGATCTGAAAATTGCTTTCCTTACCTTAAAATGTTGAGTATTGGAGTGCAATGCTGAGATTTTATTTTACATATATTTCACTCATCTCACTTACATAAGAGAAATTTTTTATTGGGCTGACAACTATCTTTAAGTGACATGACAGTCTGAACAACTTAGAGTGACAGAAAAGGTAATTTAATATTCTACTATGCTTGCCTTTCCACGAGAATCTCATTATCACTACTGATCATTCAGAATATCAAAAACTAAGCATCTCTTTTAGATTCTTGATGCTAATTCTCAGTTTCTATTCCCAGCAACCAAAATTATCTGCAGTGAAGAACTGAAGCTATCTGCCAATATTTGGTGCACTAACACACCAGCTGGCCCAAATCATGTCATTTTTCCACCTCCAGCTGTGTGAACAAAACAGAATCTTTGCCCAAAGACTCGTCCTTCTACACCTTGCAGTTTTTTTCCCAGTCTTGCGTAAAAAGTTGGATAACCTCTCCCTGTCATAAGTATGTTTCAGTATAGATTATGCTCCTTGTAAGGAATAATTGTGTTTAGGAAGCATCCAGCAGACATAAACACACTTGTACACCAATTTTAATTTTTCCTGTGGTTTGCAGAACCTTTCAAGAAAAGAATTTCACCTACAGTGATATTGCTCAAGTCATGAAGAAGGCAAGATGATCTTTGACTTGGACTAACAATTTTGTTAAATGTTAAGTGAAAGCAACTAAAATATCAGAACCTAAACATGGGATGATTCAAAACAAAACATGGTCATTGCTATTTTTACATGATTTTGCTGTATGTAAATGCAACACAGCTCATCCCACTTTTAATAAGAGGAAGTTCATGCTGTGGTATAGATCACTGCTCAGTCAGCTCTTGCAATACCTTTCTTGTGTCACTATAGCCTAAGGAGAAGCCTAAGAAGTAAACTGCAGAAATAAAACCATTATAAATGCTTATGTATCAAGTATTACTTTTAACAGACTTTCTCTGTCTACACAGGTTTTGCTGTCTCAGTCTAAAAGAGCAGTGTCAAATTCAGCAAAATCAATTCACCAGCATTTTTCCACTTGTTTGCCTACTTGGTATGGAGCTGATATTAATAAAATTAAACAAACAAACAAACAAACAAACAAACAAAAATAAACCAAAACATTAAATAGGGTCTGGCAGGGCCAAATTTTGCAGTCAGCTACTCTTAAGAATTATAAATTACTTAAGAAATAAGCTAGTTCAGCTGTATAGCTATTTCAGTAGCCATTGTGCAAGTTAGACACACGTATGCAGTTACTTATTATCTGTAAAAGGTGTATGTTAAAATAAATACATTTAAGTGTATAATTACTTTTTTTGCAGATGTTAACCATATGCAACACTAGGATACTATATCTCATTCAGCTTAATTTGCTGTTTGTCTCAAGGTAACAGAAGGCAGGTTGGAGAAGTTTGTGTACAGCTCCTCTTTTATAACTTCTTTTAACTATCCCATGAAGTACATGACAGACTACCATCTTAAGAGAAGACATTTTGTGCAATGTGATGATAAGCAGACAAGCAATTTCCATCAGCTATAGTCAGGGCTGTAAACACCTTATCTGATAAGTAAAAACACATTTCCTGAAAAAATACATTCCAAACTACCATCTTACCTTACACTGAAGGGCAGGAGACCAAGAGAAGAGGTTTCAAGTATGACCAACCATATGCTGGGTTCAGTTGTAAATGAAGATTAAATATAGTGTAAACAACTAATATTAACAGCTTCCTGCTATTATTTATGTATATTTCTAGTGAAAAGCACAATCAAGCATGCAATATAGACATAAAAATAAGAATAAAAAACCCATTAACCTCTTCTTCAGCGTTATGGGCGACTCCATTCTGCACTGGTCCTGAATCACTTGGTGGTGTTACTGCAACTTCCACTTTTGCACTTTTTTCTGTGGCATCATCCATAAATAAGGAGTGGGAAAACAACAAAACATTAAGAAACAAATCTATTAGTGAAAATGCTGTCATATATTCAGTCTGAGAAAATCATCAAATAATGAAGGTAGACCATGATCTGCCATTAACAGAGAGACCAAAATTCCACCTTCCATTTGCAAGTATATATTTTGAATAATTTTTTTATGAGTGGTGAGCTTGCATTTGAAGAAATTATTCTAATGTTACTCATGTCCTAGAAAAAAAAATATTCATTCAATATTCAGTGGGTTTTTTAATATGCTAAACTCAATGAGCCTAATACTTAAGGTAAAAAGTGACATATAGCATTCTCCCCAGACATTACAGAGTGCAACATGTAGCAATTACAGTTCTGGGGTTATAGAATCATAGTTTCATATAGGTTGGAAAAGACCTTTAAGATCATAGAGTCCAACTGTTAACCTAGTACTGTCAAGTCCACCACTAAACCACGTCCCTAAGTGCTACATCTACACCATACCTGCAGGGATGGTGACACAACCACTTCCCTGGGTAGACTGTTCCAAACCTTGGCAACCCTTTTGGTGAAGAAATTTTTCCTAATATCCAGTGTAAACCTCCCCTGACACACTGTGAAGCCATTTCCTCTTGTTCTATCTCTTGTCACTTGGGAGAAGAGACCAACATCCACCTTGCTACAAACTCATTTCATGTGGTTGAGCCTTCTTTTCTCGGGTCTAAACAACCCCAGTTCCCTCAACCGCTCCTCATAAGACTTCTTCCCTAGATCCTTCACCAGCTTCGTTGCTCTTCTTTGGATGTGCCCCAGCACCTCAATGCCTTTCTCGTAGTCAAGGGCCCCAAACTGAACACAGTATTTGAGGTGTGGCCTCACCGGTGCTGAGTACAGCGGGACAATCTCTTCCCTGTCCCTGCTGGCCACACTGGCCATCCATACAAGCCAGGATGCTGTTGGCCTTCTTGGCCACCTGGTCACACTGTCAGCTCATTCAGCCAGCTGTTGACCACCTCCTCCAGATCCATTCCACTGTGCAGCTTTCCAGCCACTCTTCCCTGAGCCCGTAGCATTGTGTGGGGTTGTTGTGGCTCAAGTGTAGGGCGCAGCATTCAGCCTTGTTGAATCTCAGCCCATAGATCCGGCCTGTCCACATCCCTCATAGAACCTTCCTACCCTCAAGCAGATCAACGCTCCCACACAACTTGATGATGTCTGCACACTTACTGAGGGTGCACTCAGTGCCCATGCTCAGATCACTGATAGAGTTATTAATCAGAACTGGCCCCAGTAGTGAGCCCTGGGGAATACCACTTGTGACCAGCCTCCAGGGTGGATTTAACTCCATTCACCACAACGCTTTGGGCCCAGCCATCCAGCCAGCTTTTTACCCAGTGAAGAGCATACTGCATCCAAGCCATGAGCAGCCAGCTTCACCAGGACAATGCTGTGGGAAACAGTGCCAAAGGCTTTACTAAAATCTAGGCAGGCAACGTCCACAGCCTTTCCCTCATCCACTAAACAGGTCAGCTTGTCATAGAAGGAGATTTGTCAAGCAGGACCTGTCTTTCATAAACCCATCCTGATAGGGCCTGATCACCAGGCAGTCCTGCACGTGCCCTGTGATGGTCTGCTTCATCACTTTCCCTAGCACTGAGGTCAGGTTGACGAGCCTGTAGTTCCCCAGATACTCCTTCCTGCCCTTCTTGTATGTAGGTGTCACATCTCTTAACTTCCAGTCATCTGGGACCTTCCCAGTTAGCCAGGACTGCTGAGAAATGCTTGAAAGTGGCTTGGTGAGCACTTCCACCCGTTTTCTCAGTATATATATATTCAACAAGATATAACTGTTGTAATACACTAACCCCTGCAATTAGTAAAGTTACTTCCAATCTGTAATTATGCTCTTTCTCATGCAGCAATGTGGGAAAAAGTTTAAATTAATCATCTAGTAACATCCAAACTCAGAGGATGAACTTTAAAATAGAATCCTCCTATAGTCCTTGTGCTAAACGTTTACAGGAATTAAAGGGATGAAATTATGCCTTTGGTTTCTTATGGCAAATTTATTCAAATTGATTCTTACTTTTATTATCTTGGAATTCTCTAAACAGTAATTATCTCTTTAAGTATGTCCTAGATAAAAATGTCAATGGCCAAAAATCCCTTGGATAATATAAAGTTATGGGGAATAGCCGTATGACATGTCTAACTCAAGTTCAAGATGCCTTATGCTATGCTCTTGTGCACCAAAGTAAATACAGCTGTCTAGTTACATTACTGCTATCCTGAGATTCTCCTAAATTAAAAATCTGAAATCGCAGCCACAACGCAGTGCCAGACTATCTGCAATTATTTCAGTGCATGTGTGTTGTCTCTTAACCCTGCAGCCAGCATTTTGGCTTATTAACAGACTGTCCCATCCAACTGCTTGATTCTGGAAGCAAATAGTATCTAAACATAGCACAAGGTCAGAAAAAGTGTCAACTAATGAAACAATTCAGCTTTTATCAATACACTGGCATCTGGTTTTCTAATGCAGGGATCATGCCAATGTAAAGTAGAGAGAACAGGACATAGTACAGATTTTCTTTTAGTGTAGGAACTTTTAAACTAAAATACAAATTCTTAACCCAAATGGAAAACCATAGTAAGCTAATTTTGCAGTTAGCATAGATGGACCTAAATGATTCTCAGCAAGTAGTAGATAGACAGATCAAATCTTAAATATGAAGATTTTGGGTTGTTTTTTTTGTGACAAGAGTGATACCACAGAAAACACATGTTCCCCTAGAGCAGCTCAATAAATTAAATAAATTTTCACACATAAACTGCAAGGAAGTTTCGTCTCTATTCCTGTCACTTCAACATATATCCAAAATCAGCACTGATTTTTTATTTTCAACTCTTCTGGAAGGCTTTCTAGATGCCTTAACTGTCTTTTTCTTCTTGCACTTAAGTCCTGTCTCTTCCATAAGTTTCATATTCTTTTGTACAGGGAATCAGAATATTTTACTAAGATAGCATAAATGAAGTAGAAGGAGAAATTGCTCCCTAAGGATTTGTAAGCAAAATTAAACAGTGAAAAAGGCCCTAAGGAACAGGTGATAGTACTGCTGCACTCACCATGATTAGCAGCTCCATTCTGCCTTTCACTGTCTTCCACCTGGCACTTCTTTTTGGCGATCTTATGCAGAATTGATGCCCTTTCCTTGAACTTTCCTAGAAGAAAGAATTGTCATTATTAAAATGAAGCCATTTTGAGAAACAAAGTTTTTTTGCCATAGCTTAGGCTTCATAAATCAGTATTGATAATCCATTTTCATCCCTCCTGAAATACCAAACGTTATTAAAGACTATCTGATGTTCCCATATATACTTTTAAAAAATTATTTGTAGTGGAAAGAAAAATGTAATTTTATTTTTTTTTATTCTGAAAACTCAGTAACAAATTGAACAAGAAATTGAAAACAAAAACTATTAATTTTCTTCAGAAGCAGTCAGTAAGTTTTCACCTATAAAAGTGCTACTGTGGAATTTTGGCCTAAACAGAAGATGAATACAGATGAATAAAGATATTATAAACAAACACAAACAGTTTCAGGTCTCAATTAGTGGTAGAGCAACACAGAATTTCAGATGAACCCATATATTCCGTCATGGTGATTGTGGTCAACTTTGTCACTTTGCACTCAGCTATGCGCCTGTGGCTTCTACAGATACTTCAGAAGGGGAAGAAAAATTCTCCAGAACACGTGATTTTCATACCAGCTTTTCAAAGGTAAATTTTCTTCTCAAACTGTCAGGTATTTTTTATCTTCCATGATGTTAACCATGCATCTCATCATCTAGACTGTGTCCAGAACAAATCATCCCATCCTAAGAGAGATCCCAGGTCCTGTCACTCTTTACTGATGACTGAGTCCAGATGACACATTAAAACTAGGCAATGTCAAACATGGCAAATGTTAAGTGAAATTAATCTTTCCTCTACTTTGGTTGATTTTTCTATGGAAGGACTCTTTGGACAGCTTATGACAGTCCATGTCATGTAGAAAGCTGATGTATCTGCCTTTCTTTATTGTTATCCTTATTGCTCTTTAAGTCTTTTAAAAATATTTTTAAAAATATAACTGGTGGCTATAGGAAAGTACACTTCTAATTAAGAAAGCTATTAACATACAGGGACCATGACTGTTTTAATTCTTCATCTCCAGTTAAAAAAATAAATTGAAAACTGTTGGTGTCCCTGCAGCAAAAACAACACAGGCTTAAGACCAAAAGATATTTCAGTGGAATCACATAATTGATTAACAGTGGGAAGTAACATTAGAAATCATGAATGAACTCAGTTGGATATAAATGAACTCAGTCACTGTTTCCAAGCTAAAAGAAAAGCTATTCAAGAATAAATCATTATTCAAGAAACAAATCCTGTCTTTCCTTCTCACAATCAGAAGCTTCAAACCTATTTACCAACACTTTTGTATGTGAAGAAGCATATGCACAGTGACTAGCAGCTATCATTTGCTGGAAAGTGGAATTAATTTGTTAACAGTAGATCACTTGGAAAGTAATAAAAATACTACAAATAGCAGTACTGTCTTTTCAGCATCCCCTATCTTTTCACAAACACATGATGCTCAAAAAAAGAAAAAAAATAGCTATTTACAATATATTGCAAATATCCTTTTTGACACATGGTACCTAGAATTAAATTGCCTGCAGAAAAGAATCTAAGCATAGAACACAATCATAAATAGTAAGCCATCTCATTATTTCAGTGCACAGGGTCAGTGGCAGATATTTCAGTTAGAAGGGGAAGAAGAAACAAAAAGTTAAAGAAAGAGAGAGAGAGAGAAAGGGAATTGGGATATCAGATAAGAGAAAGAAAAAAACAGAGGGAAAAATGCAAATATTATTTCCAATATTTTAAGCTGAAATATTAGGAGTCAAGTCTGTTCCTAACTTCCTGTGAAACACTAGGGGCATTTAGAAAATGCTTATCCAGAAGCATGTGTAGATACTGAAACATGCCTGCATAATTTTCATACAATGTGTATGTCAGTTTGCTAAAGGATTCCTTTAGGTTTCAGACTCCAACTCCGATTCATATGTTGGAGAATTTGGCTTGTGATGTCCCAAATAAACAAATTCATTTCTTTGCAAGCAATGCAAATGATGCAACTGAGACATTGTCTAAGAAATATCTGTGGATCCATCCATGTGTCCACCTACTCCAGGATGGTGTAAGACCTTTTAATCTAAGGTTAAATCAATAAAGTTAAAGTCATGTAGAATTCTATAAGGACATTCTAGTCTCTTGTTTGAGATTGTTTGAAATTGTTTAGGTTTTTTCAATAGAGAAATTTGAGCCATTATTGAACTGAAAAGAAAATGCCTCCACAGAGATTCACACTGGTTTAGATAAGTTTAATTGGTCTTGTCTTCGATTTTTTTTTTCACATTCCCAAGTGTTGCCTCCCATCTTTAGGAAGAATTTCTTACACTGACTTTTAACAGTAAAGCTACACTGCTTCACTTAGGAGACTGTTCTACAGTTATGTCATTGTCATGGAAATTAACCTCAACATGTGAAATGGAAACTGTATTTTGGTTTATTTTTATTTCTCACTACATGCATGGTTCAGCTTACATTTTTTTACATCCATCGTTTTCCCTTCCATTTGAATCACTCAGTGCAGGTAATAAACTGTGTGAAGAAATGATTAAAAGACATAATATTGACTATCAAAAGCATGAAACTGAGGAAAGCAGTAGTAGTAGTCTGCATGAAGACAGGAACATGTGAAAAGACAGCAGAGCTATCCTTCTCCCACCTTTTCCCTGACATTTTCCTCCTTCAAAACAAATCAAAACTTGTTCAGTAAAGGGGAAGTACAGAGTCATCAGGAAGAAGGACCAGCTCAGGTTATTTCTAAGTCATTCAAATTTACAGAAAACTCCAAAGGTTTAATTTTAGACACAGATCTTCTCTCATGCCTTTTTTGTCATCTTCAGGCAGGGTTACTAAAACAATCCATAGGAATTTTATGTTACTGTTCTTATTTCTTGGAGAAGGTAGAAGCTTATGTTTCCTCTGTAACAGTCCTATGTACTAGGATTTGCCTACCTAAGAGTAATTTTCACACCATCTGATTCTATGAGAGTTTAGGTGAGTGAAAATGCCTGATTCCACGAACCCAAAATAGGATAGATTGTCATAGAAATTTCTCAAATAACATGGATTCACTGAACTCGGAATGATTTTGTATCTTATTTTAATTTAGAAATAATGGGGTGCAAGAAACAGATCAAGGCCAGGTGATTAGCAAAGAAGGTAGCTTAAAACTAAACTGGTTTTATTTGAATATATGCAAACAAATCATTGTTATATAATATACATACACCTTGATCTGCATAAGTGACTCCAGCTGGCATTAGTTGGCAGAGATTCTCTTCCTGATCAAGAATATATTAAAAAAGCCAGTCCTTTGATGACAACTAAATTGCAGATTACAGATTCCATAGGTCAGAAAAGCCTTTGATTTGATAGGAAAATAGTTAATCTTCAGAAATTCACTCATTACAAAATTCAAGACTTCACCATTTGTCTAGTTTTCAGTCTCTGATCAGATGCAAATTACTACATCTATGCAGCTATAGCCAAGCTTTCATGAGCCTTAAGATGTCATATCTGTGGTGGTTGAGCAGCCTGAACTGTTCCTATCAGTCCTGCTCGTGGTCAGTTGTGGAACACAACTAGTGGGTCACAACTGATCAAATCCAGAAATCCACCTCACATGCTTTCTGCTTTAAAATCTCACAAAAGCATCACATGAAAATAAATGCAGTTATGTCATGTTGTAGGCTGTTGGTGGAGGTTACTTGACAGCACAAGATTATTGTGAGGGTCTCTTCCCATCTGCTAGGGTCTATTTTCTCTCCCAGTTGGACCTGATTAATCTGCCATTAATTTAAAGTCCCTTTCAGGCCAAATAGGAACAAACAAAACAATAGAGATCAGTTTCCAATATCTGGAGCATAATGGCCCTCTGGCCATTAGGGTATATCTGATTGTGCATTGTGATCTAACCATTACTTTTTGTCTCTGTTCTGATGTCGAAGCAAGAATAGCTGTGCTTGTGCTTCTCCACGAGGACTGAAAGATCTGCTATCTATCTTCACTCAGGATTTGAAGACCTGGAGATAAGGATCTAATGTATTAGAAAAAAATCCATGGATTTGTAACTGGGTTTACATATTCCTGTGTCTAACTTTCTGTACAAAATGTATAAAAAGCTCAGTCAGAAAAGGAAGAGAAAGAAGAAAACAGATAACGAAAAATAAGTCTGATGCAGAGTGATAGCGATTATCCTTTTGAAAATCCAAACAGAAAGTACAAAATATAGCACACTTTTATTTAAATACAGCTTCTGGGATACACTATTCGTTACCTGTTTTGTGAAACACATGTGAAAACAATGATGAGAGTTGTATTTGAGAAGGTAAACTGTATCATAGACTCTTGACAGTGTTGATACTCCTAAAGACAAAGGGCTTCATTTCTTATTTTTGCTTATGGAAGGTTTTTGATATTGTGCAGTATGGTCCTGGATTACTTATTCATGAGGAGTGCTTTCTGAGATGACATTGAATATTAACAGTATCATTTTAGCATTGGCACGGTATTAATATATATACATATTGTATGTATCATATTTGCATAGGTATTTTCCCCCAAGTTGCTGCATTTAACTGTCAATAGAGTATTTATGAATATCAGAAGGTTAACAATGTAGTGACTACTTCTGTAATGGTAGGCTTAACACCAGCATAAAAATTAAAACCTTTAACATACACAATGCTGAAGCTACAATGAGATTCTTCGCATCTTGATTGTAATGAAGACTGAGATGAGACATACTGCAACACTTTTTGCTTTAGTAGCTATGTCTGGATGGCCTGGGTTAATAAGTAATTTCAAGTGTTTGAAAGGTGTATTTAAACAACACAGACAGCACTATTTGCCCAGTAAAATCTCCTCTCAGACATTTTTTCTTACATCAGTTCTACCTCTGTGAATCAGATGATGAATCCGGGCAACGGAAGGTGGTGTGGAAAGATTGCTTTATGAGCTCATGCCTGCTACAGGGCAAAACAGCATCTACCAACATCAGGGACACAGGTGGAACAAAGAGTCTCCTACAGTCAGCTGCGGAATAGTACACTATATTTGAGTATCAACAGCAGATACAGAAAGTGGGAAATAGTCAAGTTATCACTTTTCCCCTCTAGTCAGGCTGTCTCTTATACACA
>NW_020799143.1:21046891-21069190 GCF_003259725.1 Athene cunicularia | reverse complement strand
CCCCCCCCCCAACCAGAGAAATTATCATGAGGAAGTCATATAACTAAGGTTTTCTTAAAACCTTTTTAACTTCAAGATTAAACTAGAAAATAAATGTGCTTTTAAAAACAGAAAATTAAGCTCTTTGCCTTATATTCCCAATATTAAAAATAATTAGAAAGAGGTGGTTATCTTTTCTACAGGCCTCAAGCTTATCTCCATCCTCAAATATGCCACTAATTACTAAAGTGAACATTCATGAAACCATCTGTCTGGCATTATAATCAGATAGCTGGACAAGAGGCCCTGATCCTACAGACAATGAGGTCTCAGTTCAGGGAAACTTCCAAATTTTAGAAATGCTGACTGCACTAGGACTGAATGCATGTGCTGGAAATTTAATACAAAGTTAACTGCTTTCCTGAATTAGTACAATAAATTGAAATGCTTTTGAATCAGCAGGAAAATTTCCCCATATTTCATTGAGCCCTGATTCAGGCCTTTATTACTTCCTTCTTGTATTACTAGAATCAGGATTTTAAATTGAATAATTTTGCATTGCAATTAAGTGTACAGTTAATACTCCAGGAATAGTCATGCATAGTTTTTAAAGTTTATTTGTTATTTTTGAATAAGGCAGTAAGCTGAGGTCACTTAATTGTTTTCAAACTGAGTGATTTGAGCATCCATAAATTAATTCATCTTCTTGAGTGCATTGTAGAACATAGCATAAAATAAGCATTTACAGTCTATGCTATACTGTGCTGTATAATTTGTGAGTGTGGTTTTCCATGTATGTTCTTTAATAAAAGCATTCCATTGTATTTCTTTATCTGAAAGAGCAAAACCGAAATGCTGAAAATAAAAACCTGAAAAAGGAGCCATAACTGATCATGCTGTCAATGAAGACATGCAAAAAAGAGTTATTCCAAAATGGAGAAACTGAAAACAGCACTAAGAAAAATTAAGGAAAAAGTAAACACATAAAACGTGTTTAAAGGGCTTAAAAAAAAAATAATGATACAAACAATTCTGAAGTATTTCTTACCTTCTTCAGTCATTGTGTCATAATATTTTAGGTTTCCATATGATCCAAGCTCTACAACATCACAGTAAAAGACACAAAGATAAGGAACCAGCAGACATTCAAGAAATGTACATGTTTTTGCATGTGCTTCATAAACTCGAACAGTGATTATGGAAAAAAATTTGCAGGACAGCGAAACAAGGATTACAGAAATGACAGTGCCTTGCCCTGTAGAAATTTCACAAGTCACTGGCTTTAGATAAATAATTTGCTAAAGTGAGATGTAGGAGAAACACTGAAATCTAAAATTCAGCCTTTTCAAGGTGATTGAAAATTTGGCACCTCTACATTTGGGCAAATGTAATAAACCTTGGTAGCACCTAACCAGCAGGAACTTTGGAAACTAAGCTCTTTTAACATTCCCCAGGTCAGACATTCACATACTTATGCATCCAAATTAAACATCCCAAACCCCAGAACCTAAGGAACTGTTCATAATGCTGTCCCACAAACATCATTTTGATATCAGTGCTGATGTTTACTTGCTTTAGAGCGGTTATTTAATTTAACCATCCCCTTATCACTTGTGAAATCAGAAAAAAAAGTATTTACTTCATCAGGTGGTATGAGATGTAAATTAATTAAATCATTAAATAGATCTGAATATATTGCATTACTATATTCTATCAGGGCAGAGAAAAGAATAGAGTGCAGAGATCTCCAGACCTTTAGGACTAATATTATTTTTCTGTTTGTTACAACATTGGATGAAATAACTTTTTTTTTTTTTTCCTCCAGAAGTTGCTTTACACTTCATTTCTTAAAGTTTGGCATATATGTAAATATAGATATGTAAATACGGTAATTAATGTAGGTCTAAAACCAGGACAGAAATACTAAGCACAAGGAGGAATTTGTAAATTACTTGTCTGAGGAATATGTGGATGATTTCACTCATCATTTCAATGTAAATTTTTACAGCTGAGCTTCTGAATATCCAACATTTGATAGAGTGTAATCATTAAAAGATGGGTACTTAACAGCTGGGTAGTGCTGTTATCTTTGGAAATATTCTCTCTTCATGTTTATGAAACAGCTTAAACAATGAAATGTACAAATGATGTCCAATTATTCTGTTTTTAGTAGATGCGCCTCCTGATCTTTCAATATTTTTTCACACAGGTGAATTTCAATACAGGTCTGGCTATTAGTTTTTAACTATAAAATACTGTGATGATATACAAATGTGATACCTTGAAAGGTCATTTTTAAAATCTATTTGCAGATACCTGAATCTGTCAAACAAACATTTCTTAAATCATTTACAGAGAAAGAGAAAGCCTTATGTCATATAAGGCATAAATAAGGCAGAAAATACAGGATATTATCACTACTAAACTTTAAAATAATTAAGATTGTATTATACTGATTTTTTCACAGACATATTTTATCAAAACCAGTTGCAAATATTTACATACTCTTGCTTGTACAATGCAGTGTCTTATTTGCACGAAATTATGCCCAATAAAACATGACATCATTCTATAGTCTCTCTTAAAGCAAAGAAAGGTTTCATTTAAAGACAGAATTTAATGTATTGTTTTATAATAATATGCAATGCATATACTGTTACACAAAAATGTTCTTAGTGTTGCCACATAATCTTTGTAGCTGCTTTTACATAAAAGAGCTATTGTCCTAGCATCCTGATTTTAGTCTTAAGGATTTGAATTCCTTACCTGGAAGAGCTCTCAATAACTTCAATACAGACTCCCCTGCATACAGCATTAGGGACTACATATGCTGTTTAATTAGAGCCCAATAACTGCTGACTCTACAGCCAGGACCTTTGCTTAAACTTATCCTCAATGATTTCTGCCTTGATGTGTCTGGGGTCTGCTTTGCTAGGACTTGGGGTGAGACATCCACTGGAGGATGAGGACAGGAGTGGAAAACAGATGCCAAAAGGAGTCCAAGAGTAATCAGAGAAATGGAAGTACATGCAGGAGACAACACTGCCAGAGAGGTGTTGTATAAACTCATGGAGAACAGAAGAGTAAGGATAGGGGTGCAGATGGACAAATTTGAGAAGATGATTGTACCATAGCAACAAACTTAAGCATTAATAGAACGATAGCATGAGGCCTCTGACTTAATGGATGAAGCAGATGTTTCAGAGGAAGCCAATAACAATGGTGAATTATGCTAAATCTCCAAAAGAAATAAAAGTGGCAGCAGAAAGGCAGGGCACTTGACATAATGGCAATCCAGTTTAGATCTATTTGCTTCCCATCTGAAGTGAGGTAGAATAGACAAACTGGAAAGAAAAAGGGACTCTGACCTTACAGAGACCGGAGAGAAAAGAATCAAGGAGATGCATGAGAGTGTATGACGCTGATGATAATCATATTCTGGGCCCTTCAGCAATTCAACTAGGTTTAAACAAGGTTAATTCTTGCAGTTAGCAAAATTATTTCCTGGAAAACTCTAATCTTGCTGGTGAGATTATGTTCCTCAAAGCTTTTATAGTCCTATATCCAGAGTGGAACATTTTATACAATCACCAGCCCACTGGCTGCAATGCACAGTGATGATGCCAGAAAATGTCAGTTGCACATACTCGCATGCATTATTTTGTGGATTTCAAGATTACTTTGGTCAGTGCCGCTCAGCAACATAAAAGGTCTGCTTCTATACAGTCTGCTGCCATTATATTACGCTGGCTTCTGCTATAAAATTTGGACTAAATCTGCTCTTTGGTATTTGTTTTTTAATTTTTCTGTTATAATAAGGTTCATCAATATGACTCTAAGTAAATGGAAACTGATGTACTTTTTGATAAAATATTGTATCGGGAAAAGTTCTCAGTTTTTAAAATAAAATGGAATTGAAAAAAATAAGTAGTGTGATAAAGGGTATTTGAAAAAATACCCCAAAATCCAGTTTCATGAACAGGCTATGCGGTTCCCATGGGGAGGTAATAGCAGACAGACTGGCTGACAGCCAGTACCTGCATCCCTGCTGGTTGCATGAAACAAAGAGGATGCAGAGACACAGCTTAACAGCTGATCCTCAACAGTGACAATCACTGAATTAATTTGTTCCCTTCTGCATATTTTTACACTAGAAGAGAACAGAGGGTTCCTGGTAATCCTGTCTGACATTCCTGAAGGATTACAACAATATTTGCCTTACTATTATCTACTATTATCTACTGTGTATGTAGGTGCCATACCATATCAAAGTAAGCACAAAGAATAATGTTGTTAGTCAACAGTGCTACGTTATTTGTAATTTCAAATTACACTCAGGACAGCCAGCATGGCTTCACCAAGGACAAGTCCTGCCTGACCAACTTAGTGGCCTTCTACGATGGAGTGACTACATCAGTGGACAAGGCAAGACCTATGGATATTATCTATTTGGACTTTTGTAAGGCCTTTGACATGGTCCCCCACAACATCCTTCTCTCTAAGTTGGAGACATATAGACTTGATGGATGGACTGTTTGATGGACGAAGAATTGGTTGGATGGTCACATCCAGAGGGTAGTGGTCAATGGCTCAATGTTCAGATGGAGATCACTGACAAATGGTGTCCTTCATGGGCCTGTATTGGGACCAGTACTGTTAATAGCTTCATCAGTGATATAGACAATGGGACTGAGAGCACCCTCAGCAAGTTTGCAGACCACACCAAGCTGAGTGGAGCGGCTGACACGCCTGAGGGACAGGATTCCGTTCAAGAGCGAAGTCCTGCAGCCTAGGATGGGGAAATCCTCCGTATCAGTACAGGCTGGGGGATGAAGGAATTGAAAGCTGTCGTGAGGAGAAGGACTTGGGGGTAATAGTGGATGAAAAGCTGGTCATGAGCCTGCAATGTGTGCTTACAGCCCAGAAAGCCAACCATATCCTGGGCTGCATCAAGAGAAGTGTGGCCATCAGGCTGAGGGAGGGCATTCTTCCCCTCTGCTCCTCCATTCTTGTGAGACCCCACCTGAAGTATTGTGTCCAGCTCTGGAGTGCTCTGCACAGGAAAGATAAGGACCTGCTGGAGTTGGTCCAGAGGAGGGCCACAGAAATGATCAGAGGATGGAACACCTCTCCTATGACGAAAGGCTGAGAATTGGGCTTGTTCAGCCTGGAGAAGAGAAGGCTCTGGGGAGACCATATTTCAGCCTTTCAGTACTTAAAGGGCGACTATAAGAAAAATGAGGACAAACTTTTTAGTAGAACCTATTGCCATAGGAGAAGGGGTAGTGGTTTTAAACTAAAAGAGGGTGGTGAGACACTGGAACAGGTTGCCCAGAGGGGTGGTAGATACCCTATTTCTGGAAACATTCAAGGTCAGGTTGGATGGGGCTCTGAGCAACCCAATCTAGCTGAAGATGTCCCTGCTCACTGAAGGATGAGGATTGGACTAGATGACCTTTAAAGGTCCCTTCCAACTCAAATTATTGATTGTATCATTCTATGAAATAATATACTTAATTACTTAGTTTATTTTCAGTGTTCACTCACTAAGGATTGCAGGTACCATCTGCAGTGAAATACTGATTTCTGCCTTTTAAATGTAGTTTCCCAGGCTGCCATAGAAGGAAAGCATAGGCAGTATTTCTCTTTGCTGTTCTGCTACAGAGATCTCAGATACAGACTGCAGTTGTCCCTAGTTATGTCAGAACTGAACCTGGCTTAGAGTTTCTCAAAATACTCATAACACATAGAGCTATTTCAGAGATAGCAACCTAAATTGTTTAAGGTGTGTATCCCTTAATGAAAAATGTGAACTCAAACTCTCAAAACGAAGTAATGCATTGTGGGTTCTCTGTCAAGCATAAAATTTTCACTTTGCATAAAAAACATATTTGTGTGAAAATTCATGTCACACTTCTCCAGGTAATTAAACAGCTTCAGAGCTGACATATGTTTTACTCAAAACAAAACTGCTAAAGAGAAATCACTGAACACAATCCCCACATTTTTAGTGCAATTTCACCACTGCATTTACTTGACCTTCCTTGTGTTTGACTTCAGCTCAAAACTGATAATTGAAACTGAGAATTAGCATGCAGCCAGGAACTGCAACTTAAAATCAAGCTAATAATTATTAAGAAAGATTGTGAACATGAAGCTTAACCAAATACTAGAGACAGAAGAGAATTTTTGTGTGAGAGGTTCCACACATAATTCT
Organism: Athene cunicularia; assembly: GCF_003259725.1. NCBI lineage: Eukaryota > Metazoa > Chordata > Aves > Strigiformes > Strigidae > Athene > Athene cunicularia. The sequence continues at coordinate 21,062,994 of NW_020799143.1, read as the reverse complement.
GAAAGTCAGCAAGTTCCTGACAGTTGAAGATATCAATTTGGTAATCCACTCTTCCCCTTTACATCTTTGTGATATGACCTCTGATTTTCACTTACTGTTGTCATCACGCTTAACAGGATCTCCTTTTTTTATTTGCATTTTTTTAAAAGAACATGGAGTAGTTAGGCCAAAGGACTTAGAGGAATTCCTATTATAAGATCAAGGAGGACCAGGTTGCATTTCCTTCATCTTGTTGTTCCTTCTAGCTGTAATGGTCTTGAGAAAATTCAATTAGATGATCACAGACATCCATAAACAGAAAAAGGAGGCCTCTTCAAAAGTCTTACTAGGTATTGGCTATGCAATCTAAATTGGAATCAAAGATGGATTTGGTTTCATCAGTGATGTCAGATTAAGAACAAAGAACTCTCCGTGCTAAAAACCTGTGAAAGATCTAGTGAAGATTAACGTTACAGGTGGAAAATAAGAATCCTAACCTCTAGCAGATCTTTAATAAAAAAAAAAAAAGAAAGCCTTCATACATAGACTGAAGCAAAACACAAAAAATCCCACCAACCAAAGGATATCACATATTGTGAATTTTAAAAAAGAAGAAATCTTCTGAAATAATTTTATGAACCCCATAAAGCTCTTAACTTTCTCACAGAGTACTTATATCCCATCTGGGATAGACTGGGACTCCTGTGGAACTTTGTATTTATCATTGCAGAATGCAGATGAGAGAAACCAAATGTTTTAATAAGCTTTTTCTCCAATTACCTCCAGATAATCCAAACTATGTAAATTATAACTAAATGTTGTAGTCTAGATTTTTATTTCTGAACCTTCAGACTGACAGTTCATGTAAAATGGGGGCTTTGCACTGAGCTGTTGCAGTGGGGAAAAAAAAAAAAAAAAAGGACCTCTTTTGGATCTGAGTAATACAGTAAATAATAATAATTTCATGCATTTTAGAATTACATCTTTTCAGATGATACTACTATCAGTGCTGATTTATGAACACTCCTAAGTAAATAAAGAAAACCATATAAATGAAGGTTTTCAGGTACCTGACCAGTAGGAAGTACATTTGGAGTAACTAAATTATGTAATACTTAGTGCATCTGAGCTCTTAAAATACATGTGGTCACCTTTCATCTTGTCTTTAGATTGGAAGCCCTCTATGCCTGTTCTTTCTCCTTACATGTCCTTACTCTGTTTTTTATTTTAGGTGTTTTTGTCCTGATAATAATCTTATTAAAGTTGTCTGCTTTTATTCTAATTAGTTTATTGCAATTTTATCAAATTGGAGTGTAATTACAAATATCATTAAAAATGTATACAATCATATCAGTAGAGTTCTGGGCAGCTCAGGATAGTCCCAACACCCAAAAGCAAGCTCTACCTATTACTCTGTTCTTAGTGCAGCATTTAAAATGAAGACTGAAACCCCACTGTTCTTATCACGCATACTCTCTAACAAATCTTCTTGTGGTGACAAAAGGAAATTTGTCAGAAGATTCACAAGGCTTTAATTGATACGGGTTAAAGAACAAGTATTTTTAAGGAGGTGATCAAAGTCATGTTATTAACACACATTCAACGGAGAAGAAAGTAATTTAAATTACTATCATGTGTCAGACCCTGCTTTTGATATTTTTAGGTGCTTTTTTTTTTTTTTTTTTTTTTTTTTTTTACATTTAAGAAAAGTATGTAGTTGCTTGTTCCTGAGGGCTATTTCCTTTTCCATCTTCTTTCACTTATAAGTTATCTTTGTGCCATCTGTCACCAACCTCTTGGAGACAGGTGCTATACATTCTCTAGAATATAATAACATCAAAAGACAACCGATATGTAACAGAATTGACCCTGATTGGATTAAACAGTTCCCACTGATTTTGAAAGGGGTATCTTTGAAGAATTTTCAAATAATCACAAAAATGGGAATTCTAAGATGTAGAAGTGAAAACCTCATCCTACTGATGATATTGGGAGCTTTACCTATTACTCTGATGGGGTCAGGATTTCATGGACTGCCTGTGGTGCCAGGCACTGTGGGGTACTTGACATGTGCAACTCCAGCTGCAGTAAATTCCAGCACTGTGGTTTTCAGCATGTCCAAGGAGAATCATGGAAGGGCAGCATATATTCCTATCACTATCCAGACATAAAATCCAACTAACTTGTGGAGGATGAAGTCATCTGCCATGTGCAAACTGTACTAAAGGAAATCTTCCACTTTCAGATCAATAGAGAGCTCCTCATAGCAACTATCATTCTGTTATGTACAGGTTTATAAATTATTCATGTTCTATGTTAATATTTTTAACAAGGAAATTCAGAGTTAGGAAGAAACTGAAAATTAAGCTAAATCCATTAAGCATGGAAATGCATAGTCAGGACAGTTGTACCCTGCTCTGGGATCACGCTTGTATATAAATATTCATGTCTTATTTGCATACTCTGTAGGGAATCCCAAGAAGAATATGCTGTCTGAAGAACAGGGCATCACTAGAAAACAGTGTGGAGGTGAGAGAGAAGAACTTTGCCTGCAGTGAGTAGCTTGGGTAGTAAAAGAATAAAACATGACATGCAGGAATAAATTGTTGCGAAACCTGACATTTACCACAAAACAAACACAAGTATTAAACTCCAGATTTTCAAAAATAAATTTAAGAAAGGCATCAGAAAACTTTCATTATTTAAAATTTGCTATCTACAAAGAGCAATACTGATCTTAAAGTTCTTCAATTTTTAAGTAGCTAGAAATTCTATCCATGAAACTAGCAATGAGTGCTGTCTTCTCTCTCTGTATTTTGAGACCATTTGAACTTAAGCAGATCTGACACTTACTGCTGCAGAGTCTGAGATCATCACAACAAAGAGCTACATTTTGCCACTGAACTGTCAATTATTAGAGAAATTGGTAAAGGTTTTTTTGCACCCCAAGTTATGTATAAGAAAATAAATTTTTGATACATTTCACTCACTATAGACACATTCTGTGGATTGAATAAAAGTTGCAAGCCCTCTCACCCTACAGTCATGGAAGTGAAGCCACTGTCTTTAGAAAAATCAAGACCAACATCCCCAAAATATGACAAAAATGAAATGATTCCTGCATGTGAGCTAAATAAACAGTAAAATAATCCAGACTTCAAAAGTCTACTTCTTTGGTTGTGGATATACATCTGTGATTGACATTTAGATAAATCAGCTGAACCAAAACCTCATAATAAAATGCACTTCATTATTTTTCTGACAGATATTAACCATCTCTGTCTATTTAAATAGATCTGCCCTTAGTTGCAGAGTAGAACGCATAGTTCCTACTCTAACTATGCTGTTGCTCACTCTGGCAGCATGGGGAATTCTACCTACAGTTTTTTAATTCAGTTTGATGATGGAGATATCTGTAAAAATACTTATCTCATCTACATTAAACCATGCAACTTCAGGTATCTAAATTAGGAACACAACTTCTGTGGTCTCTACCACAGCTGAAAGGAAAAGCAAGGGGGCAGGAGGCCTCACTGGAGAGTGATGTGTCTCATCTCTTCACCAATCTCATTTAGCTGTTTAAAATCATCCCCAGGAAAAAGCTTCCTTCCTGTTAATGACTGTGCAGAGAACTGCACCGCTGCAAGCAATGTGCCCTTGCAGTAAAGGCAGCCAACAGCATCCTTGGCTCCATTAGGCAAAGCACTGCCAGCAGGTCGAGGGAGATGATACTCTCCCAGTGCTGGTGAGATATATGTGGGTGCTGAGTCCAGTCCTGGATCACCAGTACAGGAAAGTCATGGACATAATGGAGAAAGTTTAGCACTGGGTCATAAAGATCATGAAGGGACTGGAGCATCTCTCATATGAGGAGAGGCTGAGAGAGCTGGGACTGTTCATTCCTGAAGATGGAATGCTCAGGATGATCTTATCCACATGTCTAAATACCTGATGGGAGGGAAAGAAGAAGAGGGAACGAGACTCTTAGAAGTGTCCACTGACGGGGGGAGAGTCAATGGGCACAAATTAGCTGAATTCTGTAATTCAAGAGGTCCCTTCCAACCTACATGAAAAATATTTTAAAACTCTGTGAAAGCTAGCTGCATAAAGAAGGTATGAGTATCTGTCTTTCTAAGACATGACACTCCATTCTGAAGGTAAGCCTAACTGCCCTTTTTATTGGTTTCCTATCTTCATAGCAGACTGAGATACCATAGGATGGAGATAAAGGGAAGACACTAGACTATAACTAAGAGTAATTAATTTCTATATGAGCTTGGCAGGGAGCCCCCATCTTCTCTGGCAGAAGTCCCTTGTAAACATTTCAGCCTTCAGCAAAGGAGAAAGCCATAATACTCTGAGCACCTTGCCTAGAGGGCTGCTTTTTCCTGATGGGTCAGAAGAGGAAGCAAGAACTGTTACAAGCTGGGTAAGAACAAGTGTTCAAGAAGGATACTGAGCTCCTTTGCAAGCCCACAAGTATCTTTTTTTTTTTTTTTTAAATTTTGTCAGGATTGGCATATTTCCTCATGTTAGATAAAATGCTGTTGTGCTTATAAGCCACTGAAGAATTATTTATCTTTGGCATGATGCTAGGAAGTGCATTGCACCATCCACATGCTGGAACTGAGGAAGGTGAAAGTGCTCATGTTACTTTAGCAATGCAGGAGTTGAGCATTATCCATGAGTTGGTGTGAGCTGAGCTTCTTGGCCTTACTTCTCTGAGGATATAACAAATAAACAGCTTAAGCCAAAAATGGTTCCCAATGGGAGGGAGCACAGACATGATAGTACAGCTTATCTAGGTCAAGGGAAAAACAAGAGCACAATGGTTTTTCAAAATCAGACCAAAGCTGGCAGCCTGATGAGTGACCAGGCAGGTGAAGGTTACTCAACCTTTTTCAGCTGTCTTTGGGGTAAGCTGACATTTTTCATGACATCTCAGAAAAGAACACAGGTCAAAGCAGGAAATTAAGCAAAACAGTTTGAGGTGAGTGGAAAAGCTGGGAAATTCTCAAGATCAGTATATAGGAACACAACAGGATCTAGTGAGAAATTATAAATTATTCACTACTATGTCAAAAACTTTGAGGATCACATCATTCTTTATTATGAATGCAGGTTTCTGGTTTTTCTTTGTCAGAGCAGACAGTGACAGTACCATATTTTTCTGCATTCAGTGAAGTGATAGAATTGTCAGCTCAGCTTTATCTAACAGAAGGTTACTTCTCTCACCAATAACATGCACTGCATTTATGTTTATAAAAAAATAAAGCATATAAGATAAACAACAATTTTTCTGCAGAAGTACATCCTGTAGTTTTCCACTCTTTGGAAGTAGGACTAGAGATGGGAACAGGAAAGGAGTGCCAAAGATACCTACTTCTGATGGGACTGAGCCATGACAGAGATTTATATCACACTCATTTTCATGCAGAGGATTGTATTTGCATATGAGTTATATCCTTGTCACAAGGAAGCAAGGGAGTCAGCATCTAGCTAAATCCTCCCTTGCGGAAGATGTTTTGTTGACCTGTGGCACCTTATCAGCAGACAGAAAAGGGGTGGCATGACAAGGAAAAGATCTCATCCTTCCTGTGCCCTGATAAAGCTGTGCTAGAAAAGCAAGGTAGCCTCAGTGCTGGTGCTCTGAATGCTCACTTCACCACCAGTATCTTTCCTTTTCAACCTCCCTTCACAAATGCTGAAGGAATCACTCTTTAAAGTAACCTACAGCTTGTAGCAAGAAGGTAGGCTTATGATTCATGGCAGACACTTTCATACAGAATATGTTTTTCCTTCCCCTTCTCCCACTGCAAAACAACAGCTCTATTCTATTAAAAAATACAAAGAGATCTTTGTAAATCCTGCACTTTCATAACCCAGAAATAATCTGTTTCAAAACAGGAACAAAGGTATCTGAAGTACAGGACTCAGCAGAAAAAAGCCACAAATGATCAATGATTGCCATGATTTATGTTTGAGTTGCTTGGATTTTGGATTGGTGCCTGACCAACACAGCAGGTCTGATGACGCCATCCTTATTCATATGGGTACTGCTGTTACGAACAGTCCAGCTCACTAGTTGGTGAATAAAGAAAGGATTGCCAGACCAGTACTTAAGCAGAAGTAAATATGGCACAAGATTTTCTGGGGATTAATGACTGGCTGGGAGTTGATGATAGCCTGATGCACAGGCAGTCATTAATCTTAATCTTCAGGAAATGGTCTGTACCAAGGTCATTATTTCTGTAATAAGATAAAAACAAACACAAAATTAATGTCATACAAATATTTATATTTTTAAAGAGCAATGAGGTTTCAACTATACTGTAAAGTTCATGTCCCGTTAAGGAATACCACACGCATTGTTAGAGTAGCTGAACTCTTACCTTCTTAGAAGCTTTATGCTGAGACCAAGATTTTGAGAGAAGCCTTCCTTGTCTTAGACTGTTAAATCCACAGCATGGCTGCACGCCTGCCTGAATGCAACGTGCCAAACGTCCAGCAACTCCCACTGCTCTCAGATGTTACTGACCTGTCAGAAGTGGGCTGAACACTTTGCAAGCCCACTGATTCCAGACAGTTTGCAAGCTGGCTTTCATAAGGCAGGCACAAGTCATGGCAAAATGACAGTTGTGTGGAAAGGGAAAAGGAAGGACAGGTTCACAAGTATGTAATAGTATATCATGATCACTCTATATATCTATATCTATATCTATATTTTGTGGAAAGTAAAAACTTAAGGTACTTTCTCTCTTATTTAATGTTTTCCTACTTAAAATCAAGTGCATTTCTCAAGAGGCTCTCAAAGTAGAGGTTGTTTCTGACTTCACAAATGAATTATTCAGGAGTAAATATGATGATCTGGTTTTCTATAAATGCATTGTATGTTAATGTAACAATAACACTGGGCAGCTCAAGCTGATTTTTAATAGGTCAGCTACATCCTATGGGAAGAGGCTGAAAGAAGATGGGTGCAGATGAGTGGGATATAATATGAGGAAAGTCAAAGGAAGCAAATGGCAGCAAAATGAGGAAAGAGGAAATGAGAGGGGGAGGAGGACAGAAGAAGTATGCCTAAGTGCAGGGGGTGCCAGAGTACCTCTGTACATGTAAGCTTTGATTTACACCCTTTGCACTTTTTTCCTTTGAGAATGGCACTTTGTAATGTTCTCATATACTCCTCTTGCTGCAAATCCAACAAATACAGCTAATGATGCAATGTTTTTGACCTTTGATCTAAGTCATCAACTGTCAGAAATACCAAGGGGATCTAAACTGACTACAGTGGGACAGAAGAATGCTCAGAGTGTCTTTCTGCTATTCCTTTGAGTCTGATCTGTACTTACATTAAATGATTTGACCTCAGGTACATCAGGTCCATCAAATGTCACTACATGAGTGCAACAAAGCTAATTTCCTTTGCTTACACAAAACTCAAAACTAACACAAATCACTAATTTATTTCTTCATGATGTCTGGGTTTTTTTGGTGGTAGGAAAGGACCTGTGAAGTGGAAAAAGACATGAAGGCCAGAGAAAGCACCAGGTAACCCTTTACATTTCTACATCCTCCCAAATGATGGATTTATAGGGAAAAGGACTGCACTTCTCAGACGCTTCTGATAAATACTACTCCTGTTTTCAGTTATTAACAATGAAATGCTTTCACTTGAAAAATTCCTTAGCTAGCATGATAACGGTCTGTTAAAGTAAACATGATGCACTAGTTGATTGTTGGATGTTCATTACACACAGGAAGATTAAAACACCAGAACACGGTGAGAGTTTGGTAGGTAAAATTCATGCAGAAACAAACAGATAACCAATATTGTATATAGCAGTTACCCATATCTATTATGATACATATTTTTGAACTGAATGTAAGATTCAAGGACAATGCCATCTAAATTTGTTAACTAGTATTACCTACCTTGGCCAGTCACTATAGTTCCATTAAATTAAAATACATTTTCTTTTATGGAGATTTGCAGAACTGCCTGAATATGAATAATGAATGTAGACACTTAAAAGTTCAGAATCTCAGGAAACAATATGAGTGCTCACTGGAGATATCCAATACTCCTTGTGTCTGCTTTTCAATATGCCTGCAGTGCAAAAGATCTTGAAAGCCAAGTCTGCCTACAAATGAGGTGATGCCTCAGAAAAGGTTAATGACCATAATGTGTGACAGACAAATGGGTGGATTTTTTTTCATATTTCTCCTAAACATCTGGACGTATTTGCAAAAAACTAAAATCAGAGTTCTAAAAGAAAAAAAATTATTGATTGCACTCCTATAATGGCACTTTCATGCTCTCATTAATTAAAACTTGAATTTTGTGGTCAGTGCAAATTTGAAATAGTAGTTCCTTTGATATTAACACCAACTTAGATATCTTCAAAAACATAGGCTATTTTCCAGTGTCTTCTTCGCCATTTCTTCTGGAAGCTGTGTATTAGAATTCAATATTTATTGTGAATGTAGTGTTTTTTGCCCTTTGTAAATTTTAACTGTGTCATTTTAATGAAACATACAGGTGGTAACTACCTTGCACTTATTTAAAGGCCACAAGACCTTTGTACTCCACTTTTTGAAGACAATTCCAGGACAAATATAAGAGTTTGGAGAGGGAAAAAACCAAACAAACAGTAATGTATTATAAGCAAAGAAACCTTGAAAATATTTTACTGGAGTAATTTAAATAAAATTTATCCATCAGAACCATCTCCATCAATCTACATTGATCTCAGGTGTTTTACTGACATAATGAAGAGCATCACTGAGTTACCTGATAAATTTAATTATAATACCTAATTTTCAAATGTGCTGGGCTTCTACATTTCCCAAGATGGATTTCAGATTTCAAAACCCTTTTTTTCCTGCACTGTTATGAAGTGGAAAGCCTCTGGATCACACTACATAGTGCAAGCTTGCTATCGGGGAAAAGTAGTGACAAAAAGTCTGAATGCTGAACAAAATAGGTCTAGGAAACAAGTGAAATAAACTCGAGCAATGGAAAAATATCTGAGAGCTGATCTTATTTCTGAATCTTTGTTAAATTGGAATTGAACTCCAGTCAACACTTCTAGCTTTCTCATGGTCTTCAATCTGTCATAAAGGTTCTGTCCCTGCTAATGAACTCTTCCCAACCTGCTTCTGTTCTTATTTTTAAAAACTATTTGATTAAATCTATTTATTGCTTCAGATGATTGTTATTTTTGTTTGTGTTAGTACTGTTTGAGACACCACAGATGCATCCATAGTCCATAAACTTTGCTTTAGGGAAAAAGAGGAGTGCAAAGGATTGTAATTGAAAAATTATAATCTTTCATTAGAAGTGAAAAATTGAGACTGGAACTCTTTCCGTCTAGCAGAGTGAAAAACTTGTCTACCAGGTGGGTAAAGATGACATTTACTGGGTGCAGCACTTAAAAATCCTTCTCACCTGCTGACGAAGCCAAACATATAACTGCAATTAATTTCTGATGTTCTTTTCCTCTATTAAATGGAAATAGATTGGGTGCAGTCTGTTGAAGACTCCACTCTAAAAGGCAACAGACTTTGGCAGTGAATATTGCAGCATTAACAAAAGAGAGAGGCAATGTGAGTCACGATCAGAGTAGAAACAATGGCATGGAGATTGCAAGGGGTAAAATTGCCCTTGTGTTGACAAAATGAGTGTCAGCTTCAGCTTTTGAAGAAGGAAATGGAAAAGTAGATTTGCCTTGTCCAAGAAATACAGTGCAACTAAAAAAGTTGTACACAATTTTGCAATGAGAAAAATAAACAAACTTAAATATTTGCAAGGAAGTACTAGGTATACTTTTTGATCACCAAAGTTTGAAAGTTCTGTCAGTAGTATTTTAGTTAGTCTCTTTTTAGTCTCTCACAATTCCTTCACAAGTGTTATTTCTCAAGACATTTATTACTACAGCAAGAAAAGTCCTACAGACAGAGATTCACCAGAAAAGCACCCGGCCTTTAATTTTTTTTTTAAAGTCTAACAGAAACTGAGACTCAAATCATCCCACCATTGCAAAGCAATCATGGTCTTCCTGCTAACTTCTCAGAGGAAAAAAAAAAAATCAGTTTTAGTTAGCACTGCAATGAACACATTTCCTAAGTTGCAAGTCTTGGTGGAAGTATGTATACCATGCCATAAGAGTGCAAAACTCAGAAAATTCAGACACATCCAGAAAAGACTGATGAAAGCAACAGAAATTCGAAAAACATTTTCATAGGGAGAAGGGAATTATTTGTTTGATTTTGCAGCAGAAAAACAAAAAAAATAATAGGAATACCTTCAGCAAGTGGGTCGAGTGTGTGAATCATGAGCTGGAAGATGCTGTTCCTCATTAGACTGTTGTGAAGAGATGCAGAGCTTCCTCCCCGCTGGAGCCGTGGCTTCGTCTAGATGAAAGTATAAGGGAAAGAATTAGGGTTTTTTGGTTTTTCTGTGGAAACAGGTCTGAAACACTATGAGTTAATTTCACATCTCACTACAGTGGAACATTTTCAACCATCACCTATGGGAGATTATATTAAACTATACACTGTATTAAACATTGACATATGCATAGACAATTTCTCTGGAGGGGATGGATCATCAGATTAGTCATTAGTCTCACAGGGAAAAAGCAGGGAAAAAGAATACCCTGTGAAAACTCTTGAAGTGTTACAAAAATAAAAATGTCATACTTGTATCATGAAGAATTCATCATTTATTTCTTTTTAGAACCTTGTGATTGAATCCCTGAAGTAAATTCTAATTTTTATTGTTTTGTACATTGCAAATATGCATAATACCAAAATTATAGAGAAAAAGGGCAGATAGTACCCTATTTCAATGGCAAAATCCTAAAGCTCAGTCAGAGTGAAACATACACCTTGCTTTGGTTCAATCCATTAACTACTGGTTGCAACACCAGACTGTGAGTGTGGAAAGGCTGTGCAGACACCTAGAGCAATGGAGCTAAGATACAAGAATCTTTTACCTGCTTTTAAAGAAATTTAAAACATATTCTCAGGTTCTTTTCCCCATGCCATTGTCTAGTACAATAATCAATGAATTTAATGTATCCCATAGAGTAAACCTGCTTTGTGGATAGCTGTCTGCTTGTTTCAATAAAAAGGATAATCAGACCCAACAGGCTGCTGACTAATAAGACCCTGAAATCCAATTATAGGAAAAAAAGCAACCTTGAAGAAAATAGTATTTTGCAATAATACATGGTACATGGATTAATCTTTGGTGTTATACAAATACTAAATGAAAAATTATAGAAACTGAACACAAAAATTAATTCACTGCTTTATCTTTGGAAAGAAATTATTTAAATTCTACTAGCAGCATAGGAGGGGAAAGAAATCCTAGTAATTTTGAAAAATGCTGACCTCTGCAAATCAAAGTAAGATTTGTCTCACCATCCTCCTGAGAAATAAATGCTTAGACACATATTAATTGCTGCCTACCGTCAGTGTTTGGTCATCCTTGTTGCCAGAATTAGGTGACTGCATGAATGGGAAAAAGAACAAAAAGAAGTATCAGATGGAGCATGCAAAGAATGGAACCACAGATGTCTGATTCTATGAATGCTGTTGTGATAGGTTTTTGTTAAACACTTGAATTAAAGCATCCTAGTGATCAAGTAAATCAGAGTAAATTCAGACTGCAATGTTGCAGGAGTCTTCTATTTTCATCAGCTTCTTGGACAGGAACTGTTGTCATTTCTGTGCTTGTCACACAGCAGGAAGGCTGCAGATCATGATGTTCACTTCATACAATTATGCTGGGAGGGAAACTCGCTGTACGCCAATCAGTTTGATAGAGCGAGGACTGAAAAACTAAAAGTGGTAAGAAAGCTAGGATGGACCGACTGTTTCAATGAAAAGCCTAAAAAATGAGTAACATTACTTGCTATTTTGCAGGAAAGGACTAGGCAAGGAAATGAAAAAAGGTGTTGCAGTTTAACCATTCCCCACAAATGGCCGTTTAGCCCAAACTGGCAGCTCTGGTTAAGGGCAGGCAACTTGGCACATACTGCTCTGCCATGAAGGAAAATGAGACTCTGGATGGATTTTAAAGGCAACTAATGCTTTCAAGCAAGTGATGTATCCTGGAAATGATTCATGATTCCTATGTCCTATACCTAGAACAACTACAGCAGAACGCATCACCAGGAGACACTTCTGAAGAAGAACAGAATTTGCACTGAAAACAAGCAAATGCAAAATTTTGTATCTGATTTGTAGTCTCGAATCCTGCATTAAAGTATTAATTCTTTAATAGAATTAACCCTCGTGTTAAACAGGAAGTCAGAACTTTTGTCATGGAATATGTTTCTATGACAGCTTGAAGGTTTTTTCCTTTTCCAGTCATTCTGCTTATCCTGAGGAAGTAAAAGAATAACCACAACTGAACTCTTTGTCAAAAATTTACACACACCCACTAGATGTGAATATTAACTTGAAGAAGCATTAATGAGGCAAAGAAAAGATCCTTGTTCTGTTAAAGGAACTACCTGTCACCTCTGAACTCCTGCAAGAAATGGTTAGCAAAAAAAAGGTTTTACACTCTATTGAGGACAACCATCATGGAAAGAATTTTTAATGGACTAGAAAGAAAAGAAAAATAAATTTAAAAATCTGTGTTCTAAAATGTCATTAAAAGTGGATGCATGTTAGAAAACTTTTGCATACTGTGTGTATATACATATATATATATATGTATAGTGTGCCTGCACATGCTGTTTAAGATACAAATCCACACACACACTTGCAAATCTACTATTTATTTTTGCATAGTTTGAGGAACCTTCATAGGAGGGAAAATTTATCTTGCAGCTAAATTTGCAAGAAAGAAAAAAGGACAAGCCAGGAAAAGGTCTTCTTGTCTCCAAAGAAGTGATTTAGGACAGTCAAGTCTTAAAGATCAGTGGGTATAGTTACAGAAGTAAAGTTTGTGAGATGTGGATGAGTGTTCAGAACTAGAACTTTAACAAAAGTTAAAAAAATATTATCTGGGAGTTTGAACTTTTAAAGATAGGAAATTTGTTTCGCAATTTTAATATTGAAAGACATGAGAATATATATTAATAAATCTGAGTAAATTGTCATTTCTACCTGCCAAAGGGCTGAAGAATGTCACTTTTCTGACAAAATTACTAATCCTCAAAAATACTAAGCATGCTCTAGGCTTAATATGAGGGCATTCCTAAAAAAAAAAAAAAACAAAAAAACCAACCAACCAAACATGTTGAAGAAAACACTGTCATTTACTTAAAGAGGAATGGGATGAAGATGCATGAATGTATAAAAACAACTAGATGACAATTTGTACCATATAATTTAATTTGTAAAAGATAATTATGTTATAAAGAGAAAGAATAATGAAATATATTTTGCATATATGTTAAGGAAATAAAAGTGAAAACCACATTTGAAGTAATTTAATTCTTCATTAGTATGGAAAGGGATATAACACCAACAAACAGATTTTTTACATTGTTTTTTTCCACACATGATTAGTAATGTAATTGTTTCTGAGTTTAACTTGCCAGTCAAGTTACATCCTAGAAGAAATGTTCAAGACTGGAATATAAATAGAATTTTAAGGCAGAAATGCCTCCACAGTTTTAAAAACAGGAATGTAAACAATGGCTTGACATTTTGGTGATACTAAATACTTATAATTCCTGGATTAACACTAATAATACTCTAAAATAGTGTTTTAAACTATGGCAGTGAAAAATTATGGTGTTGCTGTTTACTACATGTAATTGATGACATTTTGTCCCCATTAAGATGGCAAATTAAACTATTTTCCTATTGTTTACCTTGAGTTTTGCATTTACATGCTCACTGCTATGTAATTTGGGTATCGCACATTGCATGGCAAAGTATTCTAAAGCATTATTTTTCCCTTGTAGAAACATTTAGTATTCAGACATTTTATACAACTTGTTAATTTATAACAACACTTAAAAACAGGTCCAAGGTTAAAATAGTTGTGTTTCTTTGCACTGGGAATGAATACTATGTATACATGGACATACTGAATAGTGATTTCTTGAAAGAAAAGACACACTTTCTGTACAGATAAATTTGCTCTTAAATCATGGCTGCTGTTGCATGTCAGTTCCCTCAGGATCAGAAAGATACAGAATTACATGTCATCTGTGCATTACATATATTTCTGAAGGAATTACTAGTAAAAATATTATCCTTTGTAATTACATGTTATTATTTGTTTCAAACTATGAATGTATTAGTTTTGCAAAATTAAAGTAATGCATTCTAGTATACCCTCATTCAAAAGTATCTCTGGCACAACCTCTTATTTTTACGTTTTTATCAGAATTATAAAAAGATTAATCATGAGCCAGTTCAATAATTTTTTAGAGGATTCACCAAAATATTTGTTCATTCTCCTGCATGCCGTGGAGTTTGTCTTTCCTCCTGCCTGTATTGGTTAATGTTCTGGGTTTGAGTGAATGGTGGGCGTTTTTGGTAGCAGCACAGGGGACTACAGTGGTGCCCCCCTGTGAGAAGCTTCTGAAAGCTGTCCTGCCTTCAAGTTGGACCCATCTCTGGCCAAAGCTGGAACAGTTAGCAATGGTGGCTGCGCCTCTGTGATAACATATATAAGAAGGGGAACCTGGGAGGAGTTGGAGTTGTGAGGAGACATTGCGAAGAGAACACCTCTGCAAACACTGAGGTCAGTGGAAGAATGAAGGAGGAAAGGGATGAGGTGCACCAGAACAGAGACTCCCTGCAGCCCCTGGTGAGAAGGCAGGCTGTCCCCCTGCCACCCATGGAGGTCACTGGTGGAGCAGATGCTGATTTGCGGCAAGGGGGCCCCACACCAACCCAGGTGACTGTGCCTGAAGGAGGCCAGGACCCTGTAGGAAGAACCCTCCCGCTGTTGTAGTTTGGCTCTGAGAAGATTGCAACATGCAGGGGTGACCCGCACACCCATGGGACCGATTCCTGTTAGAGCTGGTTTGTGGAGCACTGTCTCCTGTGAGAGGGGGACCGTGCTGTAACAGTGGAAGAATGCCAGAAATTACCCACCTTGACATGGAAGAAGCGGCAGGACTGACCGCACTTTCCATTCCCCACCCCCTGCACCCCTGGGGAGGAGGAGGTAGAGATACCGGGAGCAAAGGTGAGGAAGGAGTTAGGGGAAGCTGTTTTCAAGATGTGTTAAAGCTTCTCACAGTCCTACTCTATTAAGTTGTTGTTGTTGTTAGTGTATTAAATTTATATTCTTTTTTCCTTCCCCTAACGAGTTTGTGTTTTGACCATGACCATAATGGATAGATCATCCCTTCCTGTCCTTATCTTGATTCCTGACCCTCTTGTTTTTTTTTTCCCCTTCTCAGCATTGAGTGGGAAGGGGGAAGTGAGCAGCTGCATGGTGCTCAGGTGCCCTCTGAGCTCAAACCACGACAGTGATCATGTATTCGCTCCATCTTTGCTAAAAGTCTTAAAACATTTTATTTCAGGAAGAGTCAAAAAAAAGTCTACTGGTGATGAAGAAACATCACACAGCTCTTTTTCTCAGTGACATAAGTCCATCAGTGAGTCATTTCCATAAGCCTGGAAACTTTCTTGACTTCTTGGGGAATGTGTGTTCTTGAGGAACAGGCTCCTGAAGTAATTCATGCAAGGGATGATGCCTCACTAACTACACGGTGAATATCCTCATTCTTTCCTTTAAAATAAAGGGCATAATGACAGTCAGATGATGAGCAGAATCTCTAAAAAGCTCTATGTATTTGATAGAGAATATCCTTGTTAATAAAAGATGGCTAATAACTTGAATAATTTATTAGACTGTGTATTCCAAAACCAGATCAGAAAGCTGATTGCTTGCAGCTCTAGCAGTTGCTGCTCTAGTTGAAGCATCCATGTTACAGTTTCAATAGCCTGAAACAAAGAACTGGACTGCCCACCTTCTTCCCTTAACATAAGAAAAGCAGGCTGTCAAACAACAGCAAGAAAAATGTAACTGGATTCCAACACCCTTCCTACAGTGTGGGGTGACATCACTTTCCTGCTTGCTAAATCTCTTTCAACTATAATAACTAAAATTGGGGGTGATGCATCTCATTGCC
>NW_020799143.1:21019815-21046841 GCF_003259725.1 Athene cunicularia | reverse complement strand
GGCAGGGGGCTGGGGGTGTGTGTGGTGGTGTTTATCAGCTTTTATGGGAATAATGAAAGTTCATGATGTTTGGTGCCTGGCAGTGTGGTGCTGAATGCAAAATGGTGTCACTAATCACTGTAGAATATGAGCCCAGATGGTGTTTTGCTAAATTGTCTCAAGATGTTTTATAGTGAAGGACTTCTGCTACTCTCTCTTCCTCCTGTTTTCGAAAGAAACATCAGGACTGCAATTTTATACCTATCAGTGAGTCACTGCTTGTCAGTCCTAAAGTAAATTACAGGTGACAGTTTTCGTGGTGCACAGGGCTCTCTAATCTTTGCAAGACACTTAAGTGTAAGGTCTGCATTTTTTTTGTTAGGCTTAACTTCAGAAAAATGAGATTCGTTTCAGAGGCAGCCACTGAAATCAATTTAGTTGACTTCAGAGGGTCTAGACCAGTTCTAAAAATCAATATCCTAAGGAGTGGTAGCAATGTACTTGGAATAGAACTGCATTTATTTGAAATTATATGACAAGTTAGGTTAATGTTTCACTAAAATCCAAATCAACAAATTCTGCTAGACAGATTTCAGAAATAAGCTCAATGATCTCAGTGAAGGAACAAAAAAAAATTAAGTAAGGTATTATCTAGTTATCTTAATACTTACATATTTGGATTTTACCAAATTATAATGCCTTAGAACTCCTTTCTGTGAATATTCCAAAACAATCCCATGTTACAACCCTTGCCTACTCTACTGATGGGTAGGCTTTATATGGTTGGCAGGGAGCTGAAAAGTGCAAGTCCTAATGGTCTCAATACACTTAAACTAAAATTCTTCTAGATATCTGTGGAACTAAAAGCTGACCATCACCACCACAGTCTACAGAAGCTCTGCCAGGCACTGCAACGGGGTCAGTATCGTTACTAACTGATGGTGATGCATCTCATTGCCCACTCTCTAGTATGTAGAAAGGCTGCAAGTGACTGTAGGGGAATATTTCTGCATTTAAGCTATAGTAAACTGATGGTAAGAGTTTTAACGTACATATTACTGCTTAGTAGGTCATTACCTGAATCTGGTCTATGAAATAACACTGAGTACAGAATCTTGGATCTCATTCAAAATGGAGGACAAAAAAGCTTTAGTAAGCACACTGTAGAAAAATATACTAAAATTCCCTTTCACTTTGCCTTCCTTTCTCTTTCCTAAAATTAAAACAAGGAGTTCTACCTAAAGAAGCAGACTTCTGTATTGTTGTACAAGGAAAATGGAGAATTTGTTCAATTAAGCTTGAACTTCCAAAGACATTGAGCTAGACCATCAGACTGAGATATCTGGCAGCATTTACAACTGCTTGTTTACATGTACCTAGTGTGAAAGTTGTAACCCTGGGCAAAACACAACAGCTTGTTCATTCGGATCAGTTGCCTCTTTTATGCCAGTCTGTTCATGCAATTACCCAATGTACATACACATAGTGAATCCTCATAAATGCTCAGAAGAGATGCATCTTAGCTGATTCAAGCAGTGACATATGGATGGTTTAAGGTATTTTTTGCTAAATCACATGCTAAATTAGGTCAAGTGATTTAATTCCAGGTTTTTATGCATATCATTACATGAAATAGGACTCTTCCAGTCGGTCTGTAGGACCAATCATGTATTTAGTCATTTGACATGTAAGAAAGTCTGAGTCTGCCCATGTCTCTTACCTTCTCTGAACTTGCTTAAAGTCAGGTATCTTTGGCTTAGGATGGCAGTGTAATAGCTCAGGCTTAAAGACTTGATGAGTTTTTAATCACCTTAGTGTCACAAGTAATTAGGCAGTTTTAAGTTGTCCTCTTATCCTCATTTCAAGAATTTTCAATGAAGTAACTTTTTGTTATTTTTAAAATTATATACAATTGCACCACACTTCTGTATGTCTATGTAACATTCAGGGGGACAAAAGAATCTTTAATTAAAAAAATTTTAAAAACCACGCAAAAAATAAAGCAACATACTTACAGCAGTCATTAGATACGTGCACAAAACATTTGTTCCCAAGTGACAGCTTAAGAACCTCAGTATGGATTTATGTGTCTAGCTTTAAAATACCTGGATTTAAAGTGTTTAGTATGCTGCTTCTCATCAATAATAGTACATAGGAAAGCATTAGTAAGAGTTTCAATATTAAGATCTCAAAATTCTAAAAATGTCTAAATTAAAATCACCCATGAAACAAGCTGCAAATTCTGGGCAGGGGGCTGGGAAGGTTTTCAGCTGAACTCCAACTACAGCGTAGAGACTACTGATGGGAGATGCCTGCTCTTCATTTCTTACAACTCAATCAGACATGAATGTCTTAGTAAGAAGCCAGCAAAAAAAGCATTTTCTAGGACTTCTGCTTACCTAAATACACAAAGGATCTACTACAGATTATGCAGGTTTTAGTGTCTGCCTTACAAGTAGTCACAATAATTCCCAGAAAGTGTTTGACAAATATGAGTGCTTGCTCATGCTATGCCAATTTGCAACTACAGAATAAATCACACTGCAGTAAATCGGTTGTACATTGCAGAGGATTCATCACAAGGGCGAAAAGGCTGCAGTTTCACTGCCTTTCTGCCTCCAACATCCTGGAGATCCTGAAGGACATGGGCAGCTCCAGCTGCAGAGAAGAACTTAGCCTGCACAGCCTGTAGGCAGGAAATGCTGAATATGGGCATCCTCAACTGCCCTAGTCATGTCCCCTTTCCACAAAGCCCTGCTTACTTCTCTGTCTTATTTCACAGCTGCCTCTCCCCTTCAGGTGACTTTTTGTCTTCAGGGTCTGTGCCAACTTTGTTGTCAGGTGGCAGAAACTCATACCAGATCTAACACTCAGCATAGTGACTGCAAGAATGAAACGAAATTTGAGAGGGGCATATAACACAATGAATGATATTGAGAAAGCCAGCTGAACATTGTTAGTGGTTGTAGAATGCTGGCCCTTAAATAAGACAAACAGAAAGGCTTGGCATGCTGAATCTATTCTGTAGGACTACTTTTTCCTTGAAACAGTAATAACATTTGAAGTGGTCGACCTCACACATTTTAAAAAAGGGAACACAGAGAAAGGAAAGCATCACCAAAACAGGTAGGATGATGCTTAAGGTGCAAATGTTTCAAACATCTGTGCTTCAAAATATAAAATCCTCAGTCACTGGGAGTACAATGCCAGCTCTAGGCTGCAGGACTCTGGGTGTTAGTTTTACATCAGCCTAACAGGCAAAAGCCAGCAGCTGGCTTTTGTTCCCCCATTTTCCCATCTGTAAACTAGGAATAGAGACACTATTTGTAAAGAACTTTTTTATGAGGAGGAGGGTAGATTGCTTTAGGGGCAGGTTACCAGATATGACTGCCTTCCATTCAACAGTTAGCTGTACTCTTTGGGTTTTGCATCTTCCACTGAGCACAACATATATGTTCATTGCAATAAGCTACGAAGTAGAACTTTTCTGAGAGCAATAGCTATGAGATCAAAACATACATCTTGGATTATTTTGTTATCTAGCAAGCATCAAAGATTTTTTTTTTTTTTATTTTTGGACTGTTTATGTCTCTAAGGTCTGAGACTATGGGTATACAAGATTATATGACAGCCAATGCAATCAAAGCACACAAAACACTTGTACTTTTTACATCCAATAGGATGTTAGACTGATTCTTCAAAATCATAAAAGGAAAACCAATAAAAATATGTGTGGTTTATTTTCTTATTCATCCACTAACTGGATTATATTACACTTTCTCAGTTTTAAAATGTGAGATGACATTAAATCTGAGGCAAAATGAAGTATTACTAAAAGCAAATAGCTTAATTTTCCATATTTGACTCAACAGTATTTCAGGACTGTCTTTACAACTGACACAATGTCATCTGCCTTCATATTAATTCTTCAGATAGCCACTTTCAGCTATTTTCACCACTGTCTCTTAGGTCTTTCTGATCATCTAAAACATACAAATGCCATCTAAGGGTTTATCTTATACCTGGCAAGGCTGTAAGAAAAGATAGGGAGAAAAACTGTTAAGAATAAATAGAAAAGAAACTTTACAGAGCAACCTGTATATGAGACACCAGCACTTACTGCCAGTAAGCCTGATAGAGCTGTGGACATAAAAGCAACTCAGAATTTCCAAATTTTATCTACAACCATAAAGCAAACCAAACTGTTTTCTTCTCATTAGGTGAAGAAAAAAAGGATCACATTAGCTTCTGTCTTACTCTGATTCCTCCTGCGTTTTAACTATTTTTCTAAAATGTTCTGCTTTCATTAAGATGAAAGAGAAGACCTGTGGCTTTGAAATCAAGAGCATCCCTGTATTCTGGGATTCTGGACACCACCAGGCATGTGTTCTGGAGAATCTGCAGCATGCACATGCCAGGTTACTTTTAACTCTTTTGGAACCAAGAGAAGAAACTGAGGTGGAAAGACCTGAATGTTTCTAAAAGTAGAGCTACAACATCAAGAACTTAAATCATACCTCCTCCATTTTGACTCTCTGTTTGGACACCTCATTTGGGGAATTATGTCCTACATGGCATAGCAAAGGATAGACAGAAAATTTTTGTGCTCACCTTCCTTCATCAGCCTGCTATTTCACATTACCTTTCATACTATTGACTTATCCTGCAGCTATGAACCAGATGCCTGCAGGTAAACAATTGCTATACATAATGCAGAAACAGTGGTTCTGCTGCTCTCCTCTGCAGAGCCTGGTCCTCCAAGAATAGCTTCCTGTTATTTAAGGTAAACCCACAGTGCCAAGGAGAATTCCCACTGTGATGAAAGAGAATAAAGCATTAGGGGAAACAGATGCTGTGGAATTAGGGAGGAGAGAATCATGAAAGGGTGTAGTAGGGGACTACAAGAAAGTGTGGGAGAGTCCATGGTGAAACAGAGAGGGTGGCAGCCTAAGAAGTTAGCGGCCCTAGCTCAGGCTCTTATCTGCCTTCCACTTCTCTTTCCGATTTACAACCTAGGACAGAAACATTTCTTTACCTGCAAGGTGCCATGTGAGCTTCATTGCAAATCATGAGACTTCTTAGAGACTTGCTGAGATATGTTATTTTGGATACCAGCCAAAATCACAATCTGCAAGGTCTTTCAATTAGAAACTCACAGTAACTCCATCCATCTTTTATGTAATCCAATTTCACTACAAAAAAATGTAAAAGTCTGGTTTCTCTAAGCGCTGCAGGAGTAACAAGCAGGAGACCATGCCATTAACCCCAGATATAAGGCTCCATTTAAACAAATGGAGTCCCCCAAATGCTCAGTCCACGTCTATCTTTTCCTCTCATGATTTTTATCCCTGAACCTGTGCTTCTTTCATCATGTCTTGTACTTTCCTGCTGCCTTTTTTCCTCCTCTGTCTTTGGCAGGCACATCATGCAATGCCCTTGGAAACCCAGTCCACCATGAACACCTCTTTTCCAGGGACTGGCACACCTCTGTATCTGAGACAGATGCTCCTACTGTTTCAGCTATCTCCTTTCATCAAGAAGTGTGATCATAGCTATCTGAATTTATCAAGAGAGAGCTATTATATCCCACTGGTTTCAATATTGTGCAGCTCCATTAGGCTTTCTTTCGTGTAAAAGGTACATGAAATGGAAGGATCAGGGGAAGTTGTTAACAAAAACCATGTCCTTGTGTTAAGTGAAGTCACCATGACAGAAAGGATATGAAAACAAGACTTTGACTTGCATAGCAAAGCTGGGCCCTTATAATGAACTACACTGGGTGTGAATTCCATTAAAAGAAATAAGAATACATTCTGATCCTCAGTATAATTACTTTCTGTTTATTTAATAGCCAAAATCCAGTTCCTGTGGCTACATTCTATGTTGGTGTGTTTTTGGCTTTAACATCATTCTAATGTAATCCATGTTTTCAGATAAAGCACATACTGCCGGGTCTACAGAAATCTGGTTCCCTAGGATAAACCTTTAATACAATTAAATTAGTCACATAAAGAAAATGGTAAGACAGGTCAAGGTACACCAGAAATCATTATGTACTTTGCAGTCTTAAACTGTCTGGAAATAATCCATAAACTAGTTTTTTGTTCTATAGAAAATTCACATTGCTATGAATCTAGACACTTCCTGGACCTGCTTCTTGTGAACAGGGAAGAGTTTGTGGGGGAGGTAAAGGTTGGAGGCCGTAGAGGGTGCAGTGATCATGAGATGATTGAGGTTTCCATCCTTGGAGAAACAGAGAGAGATTAGTAAAACTGCCACCTTGGTCTCCTGGGGGGCAAACTTTGGCCTTTTCAAAAGGCTGATTAACAAAATCTCTTGTGAGGCTGCCCTGAAGGATATGGGAGCCCAGGGAGGCTGGACATACTTCAAGAGAAAAGTCTTAAAGGCAAAGGAGCAGGCTGTTCCCGTGTGCCGGAAAACAAGCAGGCAGGGAAGGAGACCGGCCTGCCTAAACAGGGACCTTTGGCTGGATCTCAAGAACAAAAGGAGAATCTGTGACCTTTGGAAGAGGGGGCAGGTCTCTCATGAAGACTATAAAGATGTAATGAAGATATGCACGGAGAACATTAGGAGAGCGAAAGCACAGCTAGAGCTCAGCTTGGCTACAGCTGTTAAAGATAATTAAAAACATTTTATAAATCTATTAACAACAAAAGAAGGATTAGGGAAAATCTCCCCCCTTTACTGGATGCAGAGGGAAACATGGTAACTAAGGATGAGGAAAAGGCTGAGGTGCTCAACGCCTACTTTGCCTCAGTCTTTGGCAGTGGAACTGGCTGTTCCCTGCACACCCAGCCTCATGAGCTGGGAGATGGGGAGGGGAAGCAGACTGAGGTCAGCACAGCTGAAGAGGAGGTGGTCAGAGACCTTCTGCACCACTTGGATGCACACAAGTCTGTGGGACAGGATGGGTGACACCCAAGGGTGCTGAAAGAGTTGTCAAAGGTGCTCGCCAAGCCGCTTTCCATGATTTACCTGAAGTCATGGCTGACTGAGGAGGTCCCATTGGACTGGAGGGTGGCAAATGTGACACCCATCTACAAGAGAGGCAGAAAGGAGGATCCAGGAAACTATAGACCTGTCAGTCTGACCTCGGTGCCAGGGAAGGCCATGGAGCAGGTCATCTCGAGTGCCATGAAAAGTCATATAATGGACAACCAGGGGATCAGGCCTAGTCAGCATGGGGTTATGAAAGGCAGGTCCTGCCTGACAAACCTGATCTCCTTCTATGACAAAATGACCAAGCTACTGGATGAGGGAAAGGCTGTGGATATTGTCTACCTGGATTTTCTAAAAGCATTTAACACGGTTCCCCATAGACTTCTCATAGAAATACTGGCTGCCCATGGCCTGGATGAGCGAACGGTCTGCTGGGTCAAGCACTGGCTGGATGGACGGTCCCAGAGAGTGATGGTCAGTGGAGATAAATCCAGCTGGCAGCCGGTCACAAGGGGTGTTCCTCACGGCTTGGTGTTGGGACCATTTCTGTCAACATCCTTGTTGATGATCCTGGTAAGGACATAGAGTGTATCATCAGTGAGTTCGCAGATGACACCAAGTTAAGTGGGAGTGTCGATCTGCATAAGGACAGGGAGGCTCTACAGAGAGACTTGGATAGATTGGATCAATGGGCCAACATCAACGGGATGAACTTCAACAAGGCCAAGTGCCAGGTCCTGCACTTGGGCCACAACCACCCCCTGCATGGCTACAGGCTGGGAGAGGTGTGGCTGGAGCTGTCTGGGAGAGAAGGATCTGGGGGTTCTCATTGACAAGCAGCTGAACATGAGCCAGCAGTGTGCACGGGTGGCCAAGAAAGCCAACAGCATCCTGGCTGGTATCAGAAATAGTGTGACCGGCAGAAGCAGGGAGGTGACAGTCCCCCTGTGCTCTGCACTGGTGAGGCCACTACTGGAGTGTTGTGTCCAGTTTTGGGCACCTCAATATGAGAGAGATCTCGAGGTGCTGGAGCGAGTGCAGAGGAGGGCAACGAAGCTGGTGAAGGGCCTGGAGAACAAATCCTGTGAGGAGCGACTGAAGGAGCTGGGACTGTTCAGTTTGAGGAGGAGAAGGCTGAGGGGAGACCTCATCACTCTCTACAACTCCCTGAAAGGACATTGTAGGGAGGTTGGTGCTGGTCTCTTCTCACAGGTAATTAGTGACAGAACAAGAGGGAATGGCTTTAAACTGCAACAGAGGAGGTTCAGACTGGACAGTCAGAAAAAAATTTTCACAGGAAGAGTGGTCAGACAGTGGAATAGGCTGCCCAGGGATGTGGTGGAGTCACCATCCCTGCATGTGTTTAAGGGTCGTTTGGATGAGCTGTTGGGGGATATGGGGTAGGGGAGAACTTTGTAGAGTAGGGCTGATGGTTGGACATGATGATCCCAAGGATCTTTTCCAACCTGAATGATTCTGTGATTCTGATTCTGTGATTCATTTCCAAATTGAACGCCTTTATATACAGTCACAGAAATCTGGTGTCAAAACCATTCATGTTTTTCAATATTCTAGTTAAATCTGCACTACCAAAACCTTTTCATTCTGGTTCAAAGAGATTTAGCAATTACATGACAAAAATTAAGACGGTCAGGTAAAATCATGTTCTTAACATAAATAAAGAAATCACAAAGGGACACCAGCATGGAAAAAATCCAACAGATCAAAAGAATAGAAAAAAACTGGCTCAAAGTCTGATTTCACACCACTGTGAATTAATTCTATGTGGTTAGCATAAAACTAAATTAACTGAGAGCAGGATCTGGTTGAGCATGCAGGAAGAGATGTGATATTTATTCCACAGCACATTGAAGCAAGGTGTAAATCTCATAATTTGTCACATATAAAGCAAAATACAGTGAAAATAAAAGATGCATTTTGCAATAAGAATGTTTTCCACTCTCAGGGGTCTACTGGCTAACAGATCCTATTGCATTTGCAGCTATAAGCATTACTAAGGCACTAGCAATGCTACTAAATAAAACTCTCTGTCTCTCTGGATATTACTGCCTGCTTATTAAGCAGTGGTTTTATCTAAATTCATCTGTATGATGCGCTCCTATTTCACACCTTCTCCCAGACCTTGCCTGACAAGGGCTTTTTCACACAGTCAGGTTCTTCCTCCACCCTGCAGATGGTCAGGACTTTGCTAGCTCAGCCTGGAGACTTACCCAGCACATAGCCAGATGCAAAAGTTTGCAGACCTTGGTGTAGTTTAAAGTCACATATACCTGTCACACAACACTACAATGACCAGAGCTGAGAAGACTGGGGACTCTAAGATCCAGCTGCTTACTATGACAAGCAAGATTAGACTGGGTTGGGGATCTGGAGAATTCAACTGCTCCAACAATATCAACTGCCAGAGTATTTTTTGAAAAAGCATTTAAGTAACTTCATGTCTCTCCTACATTAGTCAGCTCTCATGGAAATAGCTATTAAAAAAAAAAAAACCCAAAACCCAACAACAACAAACAAACAAACAAAACCCCCAAAACAAACAAACAAACAAAACCCCCAACCAACCCATGTTTAAAATTGCTTTCTTAATGCTATGGCAAATTATTGTGAGTTGTGCCACTGTTTATCCCAGCTAAAGGACTGCCTGGCCACTCTCATTAGCAGCACCCAGAGAAGCTATACACGACACCAGATCAGCCACACTGGTGACTCAGCCCCCCCTCCACACCCCTCACTGCTTTCACCTCCACCATAGCCACAGTGACAGGCAAGTAAGGACAACATTATGAACTACCCACTCAGCTTATTAAAGGATGGAAAAGCAGGAACTATAACAGGATGCAAACCCTTTCATGTCTCTTTTTTAGCTGAAAGCTCATTCAGGTTGGGAATAAACATGAGCTGATCCTGTCTGCTGGATTAATAGTGCCATCTGTGAAACAAGGACTGCAGAATTGTCCCGAATGATAGCAGATTTTGGTGTACTACAGAATCTATTGCAACATTCCCAATGCCTAGCAATTTTCTGGGCACAGCTGGGAAAAAAAAAAAAAAAAAAAAAAAAAAAAAAAAAAAAAAAAAAGTACAGATTTGCATGGGGACAGACCGGCTGTTTCAGCAAAGACCTTGAACCTAAAAGTGAGCACAGAGTCAATGTTTTTGCACAGCCTTTGGAAAAACTGCTCTCCAGACTCTTATCTGTCCTGTGGAAGAGCTAGATGTATTCACTCCTCTGATGGAAATAAGTTAGTACAACCCTTATTTACAGTTGTATTAATACAGAAAAGGCTCATCCTTTGGTTTAGGCCACAGAGAATAACAAGATTATCTTGTATGAAAACAAGTCAAGACATATAAAACTGGAAAAGACAAAAATCTGCCAAAACATGGAAGTGCAAATTTTTGTGAGCATGAAAAGAGTGTTCTACCCACAGAAGAAGGACTGCTTTTATCAATCCTCTTATTAAATAAGGAAATATATTGACAGCTTCAAAATTCTGTTTTACAAAGCCTTTCTATTCTGCCCAAGAAACAGACACAGACACAGGGGCAGATTGGATTCTAACCATTGATTTTTTGGGGGGAAGGTGCTGAATTCATGTTACTTAGCTCTTGGAAACATGAGACAGAAATCTTCCAGAGAAACGTAGATTTGCTGGCTAAATCTTTCCAACTGTGATGTGACATGGAAAATTAGTCAGAGCTAAGACTACATCTTTTTGTATGAAAATCAGACTGATTATGAAACATTTGTGAATCAAGTTAACTATGACTTCCTGGACCATGAACGAATACCTAACAAAGAGACTTTCATATGTCTCTGACAAAAGTACTGTGAAAAAGCTAATAATAGAAAGACACCACTTTTCTTTTACCTAAAGACAATTAAATAAATCAGAACAAAGTAGCAATGTTCCAAACAAAATCCAATCACTTGCATCACAAGTTCTACCAAAAAAAAGTGGGATTGCACACAGAGCTGTGAAAGCCTGATGTGGCAATTTTGATTCTACTTACATAAAATTTATTTAGAAAGACAAATTTCTTCATTGTCACCACTCCACTATGAATTTCCTATAGTAATACCCTGCTTGCTATTGAATTGTAACAGAGTGAAATTTCAAGCCTTTGCAGAAAATTTTTATTATCAATTTTCATGTAATCCCTCCTACTGGGAACTGGAGCATTATTTTGTTTAATTATTTCAGGCATTTTACCTCTCCTAATGTGAACTCCTATACAGAAAGAACTGTGATCACCTCTGCACTTTTTTTTCCTGTCATTTAGGACCTCGGAGTTTATTGTGATGTGTGTGTGTCTGACTTCTTTAGAAAAATTTTTTTCTTAAATTCTTAATTCATTTGATCCCTTCTTTCATTAGTTGAAGAGAAATCTAAATTCTATGAGTTGCTTTTTGCTGATGAAAAAAAGTATTTCATGTGCTAGGTCATTTATCTCCTCTAAATTTGCCTAATTTATCTCTTATGCAAACTAATGCTTAGTGTCTAATACATACAAATTCTTCTGATTTCGGGACAAAAAAACCCAAACCATGAAGATGAATCTCAGTTTCATTTATAAAATTATTTTTTTGCTGCTTTATCCTTGTGAAGACAACCTTGTAAACATAGATTGACATAATTCACTTACTAGGATTAAACAAGTTAAACCAGTCAAGTTTCATTTCTGCAGAGCAGGATGTCACATGCATTAAAAGGCTGAAAGTGGTGGTGTGGTTACATGGAAGAGGTAGTCTAGCATACAGTGAGAAGCAAACCTTCTTCTTACACATCATATCCAATATTTTTGCATTTATCTTCCCCAAGATATCAGCATTAATTTTCAGCAATGACCGCAACAAGAGCAAGGGTTCCTTTAAAAAGTCACAGGTAGAAGGTATTGGCTTCTTAATAGCTGCTATTTCTTACATTCTTCTTGGTGAAAGTTTAGCTTTAAGTAGTAGGTGACTAAACCCGAACTTATGCCTTTAACCCAAACCTGCTGATTTAAAAAAAAAAAAATCTGTTTTCAATCAGCATCTACTAGATACAATCCATTTGCATTTTGTTTAGCTACAGCATGAATGCAAATGGGGCAAAAGTCCTTGGGAAGGGACCAAGTACAGTGGTGCATGATAATTTTATGCAGTAATTGGCTTCCCTTCGGAATTTCTTGCACCTTCCTGCCTTCTACAGTATTTTTGCAAGCACAGGATAATGATTGTGCAGATCCATAAAGATCAATGGCACTAAATCAGGCAACTCAGCGAGAGCCTCGTGCAAGTAATTTCTTGCAGTGAGCTCGTAATTTCTAAGAGCAAATACATTATGATTTTATAAGCTCAAAAAGGCTTTTGAGAGTAATAATCCGTAAAGCCTATTAAGCTATTAAGGTAACCAAATAAAGCATCAGCATTTTGATCCATCTGCAATCTAAATGCTCAGAATGAAGCTTTCTTAGTGATATAAAGAAGGTTGAAGAAATCATCTCCATAAGAGAATTTTCTGTTTCAGCTTCTGTTAGAAAGGAATATAAATCCCAGAAACTTCTTTCACTTTTACAACATCTTGTATCAGTGTTAATGCTTTCAATATTTGAAAATGTCTTCTCTGTTAAAAGGATTTTTCATTCCTTAAGGCAAAGATAAAATACATTGGTTCCTCTAGCCTACTTATATTTTTCCATGTTCGCACTGTTTTGCCTGCTGCAAAATCTGTCAGCCACACTACTCCCGTGGACATCTCTCCACTTACTACTCCATAATACTGCTCCATGCTGTTGTCTGGATGTTCTCCACAAGCATTTGTTTCTTTTTATACTCTTTCATTCAGAAGCAGCTTAAAGATAAATTTCTGTGGTAATCATAACAGGCAAGTTCATGACCTAACAAAACTAAATTAAATGGAACTTTTTAGCTAATGTTCTTTGGAGGCTGCCATTTTGCATCTTTGTTTCTAATGCAGGGAAGTGGTAAGGTCCTTAGACTTTATATTCTTTCGGTACATCAAGTAGGGCCAAACACACAGCTATAGCTAGCTTACAATATATTTCTTAAAATTTATCAGAGTGTCATGTGCTAACATCACAAGTAAGAATTGTAGCTTTTCTGTCATAAGCAAATAGGTGCACATTTGCTACCCTTGGCAGCAGTCTATTTAATTTATGTTGTAAAACAAGCTTTCATCCTTCAGAATGAAAATGGTTTACGGTCTTGATTTTATAATCGTGAAATTGTATTCTGAGACATAAGATTTCATACATATATCTGGAAAGAATCATAATCAAATGACAGGAAAAATGGTAATGCATTCATCACACTCCGCAATAGCATTCTTCAATTCATCCAATATTAGAAATGTGTTTAGTATTTTTTAATCTCAAAAACTTTACTATTTTAGAATTATATAAATGCCTCTTTTTTTGTCTTTCTAGTAAATGTGGTTAAACTGAAGACATTCAGTAGGAAAATGTACTGTTTCTGACTTAATTGCAAAGTTCCCATTTTGGCAAACTATTTCTTTCCATGTTCTTTAATTCTAATTTTCCTTCCTTTTCCAGCCCTGGAAAAGTTTTACTTCCAAGACTGTGTGCAATTATAATCCAAAAATAAAGAAAGGCTTTAGGGAAAAGCCAACCAAACAATACTTATTACGATCGGAAAGAAAAAGATAAGCCTGTTTCCATGGTGAAATGTAACTACTATATTAGACATGGGCACTGCAGCAATAAACAGAACCTGCAATGAAGACATCTGCCTGAATAGAACAACAGGCCAGAGCTGATCTTCTTAGATAATGTTGATTTTGTTATTTTTCCCCTTCACTTTTTTTTTTTTTTTTTTTTTTTTTTTTTTTCATGTCAAATGAAGATATGTGTGAGAAGGTCTTGGATGACAAAACCTGGTCATTCAGAAAGTTTATTTGGAGGATGAATTGAGAAGACAGAAATATTCCCTTCACCATGTTTATAATTTTTACTCTCACCAAATAACACTCACTATCTGAAAGACTGGGTATTATTCAGAAGTAGGCATGGTGAGTTTGGATTTCTAGAAAATATTTTATAAGCACATGTTAAGGGCACATTTAGATGATTTTTACATTTTTCCTCTGCTATATTCAGATACAGGTACTCCAGGTTTAGTCTTGATGACACAAAATTAATAAAAATATTTTTACAGTGTAAGCTAAAGTGCCCTTATGCCAAGACCAAGCCTTTACTTTATTGAGGTGGATGGTTTGCAGCAGGAAATATTATAACATTGAAATTTCAGTAATTTCATTTATTCTAAGACTCATGTAAATAACTGTAATTATTGTGCATTTGTTTTACAAAGCATTTTTCAAAAAGTGAACTGAAAACCACTAGGCCTGCTCCCGAAGCATTAAAATACAGTAATTTGAGACAGGGTGTGGTCAAGAAACCGCTTGGGAAAACTGAGTGGTAGGGGCTATTTGGTCTATATTAAATATTTATTGAACAGTGTAATATTTTTCTTCATTTTTATTTACATTGACACACACTGTTGTAGTATGTTGCCATGTAGCTGCTGTGTTCCAGCATCTCTCTACATCTCTACATCTATCTTACAGAATTCCTCAAAGAATACAAAGGTGTCAATTTCTTGAGCTAGATTTAGGTACAGTTTTCCTGTTTATAAATAGGAAATGGGATTGCATTCTTTATACTGCTACTGATCTCTGGGTTTAAATGCTAGCACAGACCCACACAGTACCAACTAGTCTTGCTGAATCCCATACATATTATGACTTCTCAACCTCAGTGACCAAAGGCAGGGACAGAACTTTTCTACAAGGCTGAGGGCAGGAAATGGTCCTACACGCTCCCATGTTCCAGTTTCGAGGTAGCTAAGCAGACATCTGTGTAGAATTTGTATACGAGTTCATTTAATTCTTTAAAATACAAAAGGAAAAATATTATTGATCCAATGATGAGCATTACTATGTGTAGAAATGTTTATATTCCTATAAGGCAAGAGCTAATCTAAACTCTTCTTTGCCAATAAATGGCAATGGCCAATAAATGACAGGTTTAAAAATGTTTTCAAGCCACTGCTTCTAGTCTTGCAAGGATAATCATGACCTAAAGAAGGAGGATCTCTGCTTTATTGAGAGCTTTATTGTTTAAGACAGGTGAGACTTGTATGACCTTGGCAGTCCTAGAACAGGTGGGGAAGGAAAGAGTACAGAGATGCTTATAAGCACTTCTTGTGATATATCTAGCAAAAGACAGTAAAACATTAGGTTTGAGGTAATACTGGTAATGTGAGTTGAAGGTAAGAACGAAACCACTTTCTGCCTGTAACAGGTGTATTCCTTTCCTCCTATGCAGGCTCTGCAGCCATGCAGAATGCTTGCATTTCTCCAGATGCTGAAAACTGCAGGGTCTATTCTGAAATTGAAAATCTGATTAAGTGTATCTTTGATCCCACTAAAATATGAGCTTAAGAACCTTTGCAAAATAGGTCCTCAGTGAATATTCTGGCTTTTTGATTTGCCACAGAAAATATGAAAAGAGAGAAAACAACCTGCCAAGACACAAATTTATCTTTTCCATGATGATCTTCCTTCTAGAAAGGGCTCCACCATCACTATACATTTAGGACAAACTACAGAGGTTTAAGTTCCTACAAATAAGGACGATTTACTCACACCAAACAGTCAAAAGTTTAAGAAGTATTCTTGGTTCCCCCTTTGATGTACTGTATTGATGTTTGTTTCCTCATCTGCAAAATTAAGATAATAATATGGACTCTTTGTGAAGTGCTTTACCAGCTACACATGGCAAATTCAATGAATGAGCTAAATATTTTGTTCAATCATCCAGTACCTTCACTATTCTCTTGTCAACTGATATTTCTATTTCCGTCTGCTTCTAGTTAAAACTCAGGCATCTTGGGCAATGTTTTTGTCAGTGATGAAAACATTTGAAGAGCAACTCTTTCTGGCTGATACTGAGAATGGTCTTTATTGTCAAAATGCAAAATGAGAGTCAAAGCACATCTTAGTCTAACTAAACCCTACATAACAGAAGTATTTACTTTTGATTTTATGAAATTTACAAAACAAAGTATCTTTTCAACACTGTACTGAAAGTCTGCCTAGTGAAAGAGCTCAAACAAATGGGTTCATGACAGTCCTTGATTAGGACTAAACTGTGATACATGAAAGCGTTTCTTTTCTTTTTTTTTTTTTTTTTTTTTTTTGAATCCCCAATGGTTTTCCTACGCCTCTTTGTCTGTTTAGGTAAGATTAAGACAGTTGTTATGCTTCCTATGTAAATCACTGATAACCAGGACTCAAGACCTTCAATGGACACTTGCACAGTCCCTGGAATGTGCAAACTAAGGTGGCAGGGACTCAAACAAAAGGATACAGAGGCCCTGTAATGAGGAGGATGATTTGTGATGATTGAGGAAGAAGACACCTGGACTTTACTTCACAGTGCATGCTCTAGAAAGAAGGTCAACTAGTGAATACTGTGAGGACACTACTTACTTCTTCCCTTAACCACTGAAGACCCCCAGTGGAACTTAGGATGCATGCTCAAAGGGGTGTCAACTTATGTAAATGGATTCCTTCAGAAGTCTTGGTTTTTGTTGTTTCTGTAGTAAATGATAATTAGAAAAATAAAGCCACAGTAAATATCCTGGTTTAACTCAGCTACCACAGTTGTCACTGTGGCGATCATTGAAACTGTCTGACATAATCATAGTTCTAAAAATGGACTACTTTAAGGTACCTCTAGTCATTACAACAAGAGCATTATCAACACATAAGCAGTTCTTGTACGGATCTATCTTTTTATAGAGGTTGCAGACATGAGATATGAGGGAGGGCTATTGATATTGCAATAACATTGGCACGGATAGCTTAAATTTTCTTAGTTGTTTTATATCTGAGGCCAAACTGTTAAAATAGCAGGTTCTATCAATCTCAGTTCAAGAACTGTTCTGTTCTTGATTTAGTTAAATCTTTCTCCTACATCTGATGTTGCTGTAACAGCATTTTTAAATGTCTGTTCAATGAATAAAAGGCATGTGCATTGTCATAGCTGTTTCTCGCTCTGCAGAAAATGGCTATACTTACAGGTCCACGTTTAGTGCATCTTTCAACTGTTCAAGTGGTTCTTGGCTTTATTTACTGATTTCAAATCAAGGAGGCTCAAAATGCAGTGCATGGAAAAATAAAGTCTTAACACACCCATTCCATGAATTTCCTTTTTCTATCAAACCTACAGAGAAAGGTTTGTTCAAAAGAGTAATTTTCTTGTCACTTTTATATAGTCTTCCCATCCACTGTTTTTATCCTTGATTACAGTCCCACTTAGTAGAATTTTAATCGATGCAGTCTTCCATTGCATCAACTGTAATGGAATGGAAGGTTGTTCATTGTTGTCTTGATTTGCTTTAAGTACATATATTCTGCATCCTCCAGAAACAGTGTAAGGCAGGGTGGTTTTCAGATTTTTTTCACCTGTCTTTTATTATCTTTGGACTTCATGAAGAATGTTAAGGCTTAAATAATGCGTTTGGCAATATTAGTCATTTGACAGAAGAGATTTTTATACTAACGAGGTACTGGAAATCAGTCCACGTCCGTCTCTGCATGTGTCATAATATGGCTCTTACTGTGCAGATAAGGCAGCCAGGCTGACAACACTGACTCTGCTCTTGTTTGATGAAAACAGTATAGATGTTCCCTATCAGACTTGTTAAAGGTCAAAGAAAGTGACTGAATGTTGCCTTAAAAGAGACATATTCAGGCATTATTCAGGATTAGTATTTTTCACGTGAATTGTTTTGTGGCTTAGTGAAAAAGGGAGCAAATGTGTTACCTATTTGTAAAGCTTTCAAAGCATTTTGTAGGACCTAATTCACAACTTTATAAAAAGTACATGTTGGTTAGGAAATGCACATCAGCAACAACAGCCTATGAGACGACAATATCTATCCTCCTGTGCATGCCATCTACCCTTAGACACTTACTGGGACAGGAAGCTGCAAATCAAGGTACACTGTCCCTATCTCACTTCCTAAGCATTTTAACTCCCTTCATTACTGACAAAGCCAAACATGATGGCTAATCAAATCTGTGAATTCTGTATTCTTGTTTTATTAAAACACTATTTAAATTTAACAAAATGATAACGGTATTCTTTAGCATGATTTCTAATGAGTTTTTGGTGCATGAATGAACTTCATTGCTTTCACCAGCTTACTGTTAAAACAAAACCCCATCTGTTTTCAGAAGAAAATCCAGAATTACTCCAAAATTACATTGCTAAGTAATAGCTTGCATATTTTGGATAGGTCCCTACAATTATGTCCATATAGAGAAAGGTGGTTTATAAAGACATTCCATTAGCTCCATTATGTGGAACTGGTGAAAACCTAGAGAATGACAGTGAGTAATAATATAACTGTTCCATGGTTTCTTCTATCAGCAAGCAGCTTATCAGTAAGAAACAACTGAAAAGGAGAAAGGTCATATTCTGCCACAGGATGATGATGAGCCACATACATGTTTTCACTGTGGAAAAGCTAAATGCTAGGATGTGTCATGAAAAGTATTTCCAATAGAGATTGGCAGCCCTTTAAAAAGGCACTGACAAAGACTCAACTGCAAGGTGGTGAACAGCTCTAGCCATATGCCAAGAGGCAATATGGGTTCTGACTAGGGCAGGTGCTGGGAAGGACACAGAGGTGAACAGGAGTAAAGAGGAGATGTCAGAGCTTGATCCCTCTATATAGGAAAAATTTCAGAATGGGGACACAAAGGTATTTTAAAAATTTGTCAGTGAAATGCAGACAGAACAAAAGGATATAAACTGGCCATGAAAACAAAGTCTAGAAATTAGAAGGGTTTCCATATGTAGGAATGGTGAAATTCTGAGCATCAGGACTTTTGACTTTTTCTTGGGACTTTGACAAGTGTATACAAAGGATAGCATAACATAACTGCCTCCGCAGCAAGAGGACACTGAAGTCGATCCCAGCGCTATGTTGTCAGGTTTTGCAGTGAGCACTTGCAGCATATACTGATGAAAATCTAGGAGGAGATTCTGATTTTATGAGGATTTATCAAAAAAGCATTTAATCAATTTGGTGATTATGTGCAAGTAACCAAATTCTCCTTCATTATCAAATGGAAATTGCTGATATTCAACAATAGCAAATTCAACACACAGAGATACACCCCCCAGACCTGAGAATATTCCACTTTAGAATGAAGCAGAAGTTGGCATTTATTTATTCAGGCATTTTATTTTAATCAGCAAAACCTCCTCTTTTTTCTGAATTGCTTTCTAGCCAACATGATTCAGTGGTGATTCATCACTTCAACAGTTGTTTGATAGACTTCTGCAGAGTCATGATAGTATGGG
The DNA here is from genome assembly GCF_003259725.1 of Athene cunicularia. Taxonomy (NCBI): domain Eukaryota; kingdom Metazoa; phylum Chordata; class Aves; order Strigiformes; family Strigidae; genus Athene; species Athene cunicularia. The sequence continues at coordinate 21,027,476 of NW_020799143.1, read as the reverse complement.
ATCTTATTGTCTCTGTTCCCCACATAAAAGTGGGGAAGTGGGGAAGAGAAGGTTGACAAACTGGGGTAAATGGTTCCCCAGGAGAGAACTCTGGGCAGAAAGGATACTTTGGAAAACCTTATAGTCATCTACAAAAATAAATCTCAACTACCAAAAGTGAGAAAATTTTTGCACCTCAGTGATGTGCATGTGTCACTTTGAGAAATCTGCTTATTTTCAGGATGGAAGATCAAGACAGTTCATATAATTACTTCCTCTGTGTACACTAAATAAAAATTCTGCAACCAACACCTCTGTCCTGAAGCACATTTTTACTATAGTCAGAATGTCTACAAGTGAACTAGAACTTGCACTTAAAGTGACAATCAGTTAATTCAAGCTTATATGCTGTTTCATGGCTATATAAAATTCTTGTTTATTCAGCTAGTACCTAGAAAGGATATTTAGTGCTTAAGTCATGGAAGATAGCAACCTAATTCAAGGACTCAGCAGGGGACAGGGAGTATATTTATATCACTGCCTTTTAAATCCTCTCACCCTAGCAATTATAAAAGGCCATCTTTACTGTGCTATAATAATACTTAAAATTAAGGGCAGTATATAATATGTTGCTAGATGCAAGAGCATTAATTCCCTTGGAAATCATGTGGTTGACTAATATGTAAATTTAATAGTATGTTTAATTTATCAGAACCTATGCCCATTATAACACTTAACCATATTAATATTACAAAATCACATGAAAAATTAAAAGATATCTGATTTACTGAAAAAATTATACTTTGACAATACAGTACTGAATTACTGTTTTCACATAATAAACTCACTTAGCACACTTTGTGAAATAATCCCATGTGGCAGAACTAAAAATTATATGACAGGAAATCCAAATAAGTATTACTCTAATGCTTCCATTTAAAGCCAGACTATTTAATTTGGATTTTATAAAGGAATTTAGTTCTTGTAATACTTATTAATTACCATTAACTTGAATGCAAAATGACCATAGTGATATGATATGAAAAAATAACCTTCAAATGCAAATGAGAAAGAAAACATTTTACTAAAACAACGTGAAAGGACAGTCTTGAATACACTTATTTGCACATGAGAACATTTAGGTAACCCTTCTAAGAGTTGGAAATCAGAAGTAGCAACCCCTTACCTCAGCCTAACACACATGCATGCACATATGCATGTGCACACTGCTGTCCGTTATTTTGAAAAGAGATAGCAAAGGCAAAAAAACTGACCCATTTAGTTCTAATGAGTCAATTTAAGCTATTTTATGAAATATGCTTCAAAACTAGTAATGTTAAAGTATGCAAGGACATCCTTATGCTTAACTAAACATAAGATGCTTAGATTTAAGTCAGAGTGACACTAAGAAAACGTACCTTAAAACAGTACTAAAAGATCAAGATGTCACAATTTCTGTAATTCCCCCTTCATTGAAAAAACACATCAGCACCCCACAGCCTGTATTTCCTATGTCAAAGTGTGCGTTCATTACACCATTCTGAGTCATACCACTGGGGTCTGGCAAGCATCAACCTGTGGAAACCAGATGATATTTTAAATTTCAGACATATCTCGCATTCCTTAAGGAGTCTGAGTGGCTAAAGGCACCTTAAACCCATCATAGCTTGGCATTTTGCCTTGCATGGCAGATATCTTAAACTTCTCCACAGCCATTTATACAGTCTAATCCAAGGGTGCTCATGATTTAAGATGCAAACAGGCCAGGAAACTGGCTTAGAAACCTTCCTATCTCCCCCAAAAAATCTCACTCAATTTCATAGAATCATAGAATGATTTGAGTTGGAAGGGACCTTGAAGATCATCCATCTCCAACCCCCCTGCCCTGGGCAGGGACACTTTCCACTTAGACCAGGCTGTTCAAAGCCCCATTCAACCCAGTCTTGAACACTGCCAGGGAGGGGGCAGCCACAGCTTCTCTGGGCAACCTGTTCCACCTGTCTCACCACCCTCACAGTGAAGAATTGATTCCTTATATCTAACCTCAATCTACCTTCTTTTAGTTTAAAACTGATACCTCTGATAAAGAGTCCATCATCCTTCCTGTAGCCCCCTTTAAGTCATAGAAAGTCACTATAAGGTCTCTCCAGAGCCTTCTCTTCTCTAGGCTGAACAACCCCAACTCTCTCAGCCTATCCTCGTACAGAAGGTGCTCCAAGCCTCCTCCAGACCTGCTCAAGCAGGTCTATGTTCTTCTTACACTGGGGCCCCCAGAGCCAGACACAGTACTCCAGGTGGGGTCTTACGAGAGCAAAGTTGAGTGGGAGAATCCCTGCCTCAACATGCTGACACTTCTCTTGATGCAGCCCAGGATACAGTTGACTTTCTGGGCTGTGAGCACACATTGCTGGCTCATACTCAGTTTTCCACCCACTAATACTCATCTAAGTCCTTGTCCACAGGGCTGCTCTCAATCCACTCTTCACCCAGGCTGTATTTGTACCCAAGATTGCCTGGACCCATGTGCAGAACCTAGCAACTGGCCTTATTGAATTTCATGAGGTTTCCCCTCAAACTTCTGATAGGCAGAAGTTTAAACCTTTAGAAGTGTCATCTGTGAAAATTCAAGTAGATGTAGCTTCGGGGTTGTCCTGGTTCAGCTAGGATAGGGTTAAGTTTCCCCAGCAGTGGGGAGAGAGCTCCAGCCGGGTTATTTGGGTTATTCGATACCATGCTGAGGTCAGGTCCTGGCACCCAGGCGCAGGAACAGTTTCTGTGTTGCTTTTGTCCCTGACAGTACTGGCAATGGGACTACTGTATCTCTGTGGTATTTATATATCTTTTGTCCTGTTTACTGTTATTACTGTTTATTATTATTGCTATCACTATTGTTGTTGTTTGGTTTATTATTTGTTACACTGTTGTATTAAATTTCTCCTTATCTCAACCCCAGGGTCTGTATCTCACTCCCTGCCCTGTCTGGTCCGAGGGTAGGAGAGGGACAACTGCAACGTGGTCTAAGGTCCCTGCAGGGCCTAAACCACCACAGGGGTGAACCGCACACGTGATACTAAATTGCAAAGTGAATACTTCCTTCCTCCACTGGCCAAATGTTCTTCTCTCCTGTTTTCCCAGTCCACTTCTTTAGATGCTGTGTGTTTAGGTCTTATCACTCAGACAAAACAATAGGGGTGAATTTTTATCAGGAAGAACTTTAACTAAGACTAAAATTTTCCTTTTTTTTTTTTTTTTTTTTTTTTAAATCCTGCCTCCTTCACATGCTCCAGAAAGAAGCAAAAATTCAGCCCCTGCAGCTCAGAGATTAGGTGTTGCAAAGCTTCACAGTGCAGCACTGTCTATCCCTTTTCTTTCAATTTTTTTTGGTTGGCTTTTTGAAGAGGAGATCACTTGTTAGTGAAAAAGCCTTTTTGATGATGGAATCTACTCATTTGTTCATAGCATTCCTATGGAGTTATTTTAATGTATAACTCATTTCTTTTCAATCTTTGACTGAAAATTACTTTAAGTAAGAATAACAGCTAAATCTCTGCTTAAAATTTACATATATAGTGTTGGGAAAAAAACACAGCCAATTTAATTATTTCACTACTTTTGCCTTGAGATTTTTTGCCAGCAATAGCATTGCAATATGATAATGTGACATGGTGATATGATAAGTAAATTTTTGGCTAAGCCAGAGACAGGGACTTCAAGAAAACTGTGACCTCCACTTTCATCTTTCAAAATGCCAAAAAAAAAATTGTATCAAAGCTATTACAGAGATGGAAAAAAGCTAGAATAATTTGCAGCAGTAAATACTCCTGTCTCTAGAGCAAGGGGAAGGAGGGAATTAAATCTCCAAGGCAGAAGTCATGGCCCATGAACGTTTATGAAAATAATGGTTTAGAATGTGTATTACTCTTTTTCAGGGACTGAAGAGATCCCAATTTCATATTTCATTCCTTTTACAGTGCACTTCAGGTACAACTATCTTAGCCATTGTGCAGTGGCTTTCTGATCATGCCTGCTCTGCTTCTTTACCCTAGGACTTTCCATGAGATGAGGCAGAGACATTTGCTGACTCAATTCTATCTGTAGCGACATCCTTATATTGTTATTCCACAGAACCCACTAGAGTGTTACATCACTGGAACATATTGTTCATTAGTGTTATTTCACAAAAGGGATAAAAAATACACTAATGAAAACTGGTGCATATTGATGAATCTGAATGTAAGAAAGCATGAAATGAGTTAAACCATGACCATTTCCAAGCACTACCTGTCACGGCACAGATCCAGCTTAGTCACATAGGAGATCATTTCCACTCCTGTGGTCCTGAATGGCATCAATATTTTGCTGCAAAGCCTAAGGCTTCAAGTAATCCTCAGCATGAATGCCTGTGTGCTAAAAATATACACAAAGTGAGCAGAAAGGGGAGAGATCCTTTGATATGAATAGTCAAAAATTATTTCAGTTGTTGGCAAAAATGGAATTTCACATTTCTAGAAGAAGTGTACCAGCAGAGAACTTAACAGGGATTTTGGTAGTGAATGGCTGCTCACTACATCCACCACTACAGGTGCACTGCGGTGCCACAAAGAGCACTGGCATGAGGGGGGCCACATACTGCTAGGCAAGCCTGTCCCTGTGGGATTGTACCACTTCGTTTCCCAAGTGGACCTCCACAGCTGCAGAGAATTATTTGTTCGATAGTACTAATATGTAAGTTAAAAGCATGCAGTCAGGGGAATAAAGTACTTCAGGATGTACTCTTCTCAGTCCACAATTGCAGTAGAATATTAATTATTTATGATAACATCTCAGAATGCACTAACTGTATGCAACAAATAGAGTAAAAAATAATGGCTCAGGAACTGTTGGTACAGCAACTTGCTGTTAAGTTTTTCCTGAGAACAGGGGAGTCACTGCCAATTTTGATGTAGATTAGGAATATGTGGATTATTGTGGGTCCACTGTATTGTAATTTTTAATTCATTTTATCAATTTAAATTATTTTTAACTAATCCCTTGGTAAACAGGTTCCAAAGAACACTTAATTAAAGAAAAAATCATAAATTCATTTTCAAACATTGAACAGCTTACATAATTTGAGGAGTTGACTAATTTAGAATGTTTCCAAAATTATATTAAAATATTTAAGAATGTTATTTATATAAGAAGTCAAACCCTAATCAGCTGCATTATTGCAGCTTATTGTCTAATATAATAGATTGTAATCTTAATACTAGAATATTTTATGGCAAGTGTTTTGTCCTGGTTCAGCTAGGATAGGGTGAAGTTTCTCCCAAGCAGGGGGAAGGCATCTCCAGCCATGTTATTCATACCATGCTGATGCAGCAGCGTGGGAAGCTTTTCCTTTGTGGTTTTGGTCATGGGAAGCATGTGCGGTGGGCTGTCTGTAACCACTGAGGTATTTCTCTGTGTATCTTTTGATTGTTTATTGTTATTACTGTTTATTGTTGTTATCATCACTATTCTTGTTGTTCAGATTGTTTATTACACTGTTGTATTAAATATCTCCTTATTTTAACCCGGGGTTTGTGCCCTACTCGGTCCGAGGGTGGGGGAGGGGCAACGGCAACGTGGTCTCCGGTCCCAGCAGGGCCTAAACCACAACAGACGTTTTGGCACATCAACGTGGGGAACAAGAGGGTTGAAATAAGAATCAAAAAGGGACAGACCCTGACCAGAGTGTGTTAGAGCAATCTGTTGGGTGTAATTTTTCTGTTTGTGTTTGTATTGTTTGATGGATTAACCCTTATATCCAGTGTGAGTTCCCAGTGCTGGTGTTTGTTGTCCGTGGAAAATGTGTAAAGGGTCTCTTTTTGATGTACTGGCTACTGACGGCTTATAATGTGTTTGTATCGCTGTTTGTGGGGGTGGGCCGGTACCTGTTTGCTGCCTGGGCTTTTGTTAGGGGTCTCACCCCTCTATGGGAGAGCCAGGGGAAAAGATCCTCTCGGTTTTGGAGAGTTTCAATTATCCTTGGAGCCTGCAGGGCAGTGTGATTGTGGCACAATGCTTTCTGAATGCCTGCCTGGTTTCAGTTATGGCCATGAGGCACTTCCCTAACAATAGCAGTACCCGGAAACCTGCCCTGAGGCCAGATAATAGTGAGTGGCAAGGGGTGTGGGAAAAGATGGGCAAAGGCTTGAGTCGGTGCGCACCCCAATGCCTTGGAATTTCACTCCCAAACAAATGCAGAGCCCTGAGAAGCTTATGGAGTGCTTAGAAAGGGTGTGTTACCAAGCTGGCAAAACCCAGGAGACACAAATCGCTGCAATGTGTTGGGGACTTGCCCATGCCTACCGTGTCCTCTTTAATACCACCCGCTGCCCTCAGGGGGGAGAAAGGGCTGCAGGACCTGAGAGTGAAGTTACTGGTACAGCAGCTGGGCCGGGGGAACAGGCAGAAACAGTCTCAGTCGCCTCCACCAGCACAGCAGCTGAGCCAGAGAGCCAGCCAGTGCCAGTATCAGTTGCCCCGATACAGAAAACAAAATATATCAGAAAGTCAGCTCGCAAAGTGGGGGATGGGGATGAGCCAGGCCCAGCATGGGAACAGGAGGAAGGGCCAGATGTGATCATCCAATCCCTATCCCTGACTGAGTTGCGAGATATGCAGAGAGATTTCGGCTGCCTGGGAGGCGAGCAGATTTGCACCTGGCTGCTCCGATGCTGGAACAATGCAGCCAGTGCTTTTGAAATGGAGGGGAGAGAGGCCAAGCAGCTGGGATCTTTGGCCAAGGATGCTGGCATTGATAGGGAAATAGGGAAACAGACTTAAACCCTCAGCCTTTGGAGGTGACTCCTGCTCAGTGTAAGGGAGAGGCACCCCTACAAGGATGATATCCTATGTCAGCTAGGCAAATGGACCAGCATTGAGAAAGGCATCCAGATTCTCAGGGAACTGGCTGTGTTTGAGATGATCTATGGTGATGTGAATAATGAGCAGTCACCCATGGACCCAGATCAGGCCCCTTGCACACACCTGATGTGGCGAAAGCTCCTGAAAAGCACACCAGAAGCACACTCGAAAGCATTGGCAATAGTGTCCTGGTGGACAGACACCCACGCTCTAACAGTGGATGGAGTGGTTGGCAAGCTCCGGCAATATGAGGGAAATCTCCCTTCATCTCAACATTCCTGGGTCTCAGCTGTGGAGGAACTGTCTCAGAGGGTCCAGAAAATGGAAGAGGACATGTCCTACATTCCACCTGCACAGGCTGATGTCTCAGCCATTAGAAGTAAACATTTCCCCACCCAAAGGAAAGGCGGTAGAAGGTACACACCACGAGGCACCCTGTGGTTTGTCCTCCTTGATCATGGAGAGAACATGAGGAGGTGGGATGGACAGCCCACTGCTGCCCTAGCTGCATGAGTAGAGCAGCTGAAAGGGAAGACCATCATGAAAGGGAAATCCTCCAAGAAAAGCGCAGCTCCAGTGTCCAGTCAGAAATCCCCCAACAGAATAGAATGGCCAACGTTATGTCTGACCCTCTTGAGGGGACCAGTAAATCATTCTTTCAAGAAGTGAGTGATGATGAGCAGGATTAGAGGGGCCCTGCCTCCAGCCAGGTGGAGGAAAGGGACAATCGGATTTACTGGACAGTGTGGATCCGATGGCCTGGCACGTCAGACCCACAAGAGTCTGTCTCT
>NW_020799143.1:20989408-21019765 GCF_003259725.1 Athene cunicularia | reverse complement strand
CCCCACCAACCTCTAAAAAGGAGACTCAGTCTTTCCTGAGTGCTGTGGGGTTCTGGAGGATGCACATCCCGAATTACAGCCTGATTGTGAGCCCTCTCTACCACGTAACCCATAAGAAGAACGATTTTGAATGGGGCCCTGAGCAACAACAATCCTTTGAACAAATTAAGTGGGAGATTTCCCAGGCAGTAGCCCTCGGGCCAGTCCGGGAAGGGCAGGAGGTTAAGAACATGCTCTTACATACACCGCAGCCGGGGAGAATGGCCCTACCTGGAGACTCTGTCAGAGAGCACCTCGGGGAACCCGAGGCTGACCTCTGGGCTTTTGGAGCCGGGGATACAAAGGCTCTGAAGCTAATTATACACCAACTGAGAAGGAGATACTGGCAGCGTACAAAGGAGTTCGGGCTGCCTCAGAAGTGGTCGGCACTGAAACACAGCTCCTCCTGGCACGCCGACTGCCGGTGCTGGGGTGGATGTTCAAAGGAAAGGCTTCCTCCACGCATCACGCAACAGATGCCACGTGGAGTAAATGGGTTGCGTTGATAACACAACAGGCTCGAATAGGGAACCCCATCCACCCAGGGATACTAGAGGTGATTACGAACTGGCCAGAGAGCAAAGATTCCGGGATGTCACCAGAACAGGAGGTGACACGTGCTAAGGAGGCCCCACCATATAACGAGCTGCCGGATGAGGAGAAGCGATATGCCCTGTTCACTGATGGGTCTTGTCGCATTGTGGGAAAACATCGACGGTGGAAGGCTGCTGTGTGGGTCTCACACGACGAGTCACTGAAGCTGCTGAGGGACAGGGTGAATCGAGCCAGTTCGCCGAGGTGAAAGCCATCCAGCTTGCTTTGGATATTGCTGAGCTGGAAAAGTGGCCAAGGCTCTACCTCTACACTGACTTGTGGGCAGTGGCGAATACCCTATGGAAATGGTTGCAGCAATGGAAACAGAGCAACTGGCAACGTAAGGGTAAAACCGTCTGGGCTGCTGAAGTATGGCAGGACATTGCAGTCCGGGTGGAAAACCTCGCTGTGAAGGTGCGCCACGTGGATGCCCATGTACCCAAGAGTCGGGCCACTGATGACCATTGACACAACCAGCAGGCAGACCAAGCTGCTAAGATCAGAGTGGCTGTTGTGGTTTAAGCCCTGCCGGGACCAGAGAGCACATTGCTGTTGCCCCTCCCCGACCATCAGCCAGTTGGGCTGGAAGTGAGGCACAAACCCCGGGGTAAAATAAGAAATTGAATACAACAGTGTGATAAACAATCTGAACAACAACAGTGCCAACTATAACAACAATGAACAGCAATAACAGTGAAGAAGACAAACAATATACAGAGAAATACCACAAATGGTCAGGGAACAAAGCCAACGCGTGGGGTCCCACCACCAAAAAGCCAAAGAGAAAGTAAAATCAAAGTTTCCTCCCCCTGGACCTGACGTCAGCATGGTATAAATAACCCGGCTGGAGATACCTTCCCCCTTCTCCTCTGCTGGGGAAACTTAACCCTATCCTAGTTGAACCAGGAGAGTGGCTCAAGTGGACTTGGACTGGCAGCGAAACGGTGAACTGTTCATAGCCCGGTGGGCCCATGAGACCTCGGGCCACCAAGGTAGAGATGCAACATACAGGTGGGCTCGAGATCGAGGGGTGGATCTTACTATTGACACCATTGCAGAGATCATCCACGGATGTGAGACGTGTGCTGCAATCAAACATGCCAAGCGGGTGAAGCCCCAGCGAAATGGAGAGCGATGGCTGAAATATAGATATGGAGAGGCCTGGCAGATCGACTACATCACACTGCCACAGACCTGCCACAGGAAGCGCCACGTGCTCACAATGGTGGAAGTAACCACTGAGTGGCTGGAAGCTTACCCAGCTCCCCACGCCACCACCCGGAACACCATCCTGGGCCTTGAGACCCAAGTCCTGTGGCGACACGGCACCCCAGAGAGAATTGAGTCAGACAACGGGACCCACTTCCGAAACAACCTCATAAATGCCTGGGCAGAAGAACACGGCATTGATTGGGTCTACCATATCCCCTACCACGCACCAGCCTCTGGGAAGATCGAGCGCTACAATGGACGGTTAAAAACCACATTGAAACACTGGGAGGTGGCACCTTCAAAGACTGGGACATGCATCTAGCAAAGGCCACCTGGCTTGTCAACACAAGAGGATCTGCCAGTCGAGCTGGCCCGGCTCAGTCAAAACCTCCACGTGCTGTAGATGGGGATAAAGTCCCTGTGGTGCACATGAGGAATATATTGGGAAAAATGGTCTGGTTTAGTCCTGCGCCAGGCAAAGGCAAAGGCAAACCCATCTGCCGGATTACTTTTGCCCAAGGACCTGGGTGCACCTGGTGGGTGATGCAGGGCAATGGAGAGGTCTGATGCGTACCACAGGGCGACTTGATTCTGGGTGAGAACATGCCGTGAATTATGCTGTGCCTTTGTAAATTGTTATTTCGTTATTGCTAACTGCTCAATGGCAGCTGGACATGACACAGATGGTATAGAATAAAGGGGTGGATTATGTCCTGGTTCAGCTAGGATAGGGTTAGGGATCTCCAAGCGGGTTATTCATACCATGCTGATCTCAGGTCTGGCACGGCAGCAGGGGAAGCTTTTCCTTTGTGGCTTTGGTCGCAGGAAGCACACGTGGTGAGCTGTCTGTATCCATTGCAGTATTTCTCTGTATATCTGTTTTCTTGTTTGCTGTTATTACTGTTTATTGTTGTTATCATTGCTACTGTTGTTGTTCAGATTGTTTATTACACTGTTGTATTAAATATCTCCTTATTTTAACCCAGGGTTTTTGCCCTACTCGGTCTGAGGGTGGGGGAGGGGCAACGGCAACGTGGTCTCTGGTCCCGGCAGGGCTTAAACTATCAGATGTTTCAATAGCAGGACCAAATTCATTACTTGAATAAATCTACTACAGACAGTGAATATAAATTGGAAAATCACATCAACCATTCTGTGTCTTATTATCACAAATTTATTCTACCTTGAATAAATTATTTTACTTAACACCTACAATACTCTGTGAAAAAGTAAGTACGCACACAGTAGCATTAGCTAACCAAAAACTTCATTGGCAATTTTGAGTTCATGAATTACAAGTGACAACTTAAAGACCAAGGAACTAAACATCATAAAATCAGATAAATTATAACAATAAATGCAATAGAAGCATAAGGTTTTTTTCCCATCTTATAAAGAATTCTGCTCATACTTTGGATGGATAGAAATTACTCATAAATATGCATACTGATAATTCTCTTCAGAATTTGGAAAATCCTCAATTAAAAACATAGTGTCATTTGGGCTGGAAGGGCCCTAGGGAGGTCTCTAGGTCAAGCCCATGCTCGAAGCAAGTGCAACACTGAATTTAGCCCGAGGTGCTCAGGCTGTGTCCAGTCAGGTCTTGAAAATCTCTGAGGTATTTCATTTTATGAGAAGCACAGTCCTCTTGCGTGTGTTGACTGGCCATAAAAGTTTTTCATAAGGACATGCCTCAGGCACTGTGTTAGAGGATGGCTGAGTTTCCACACTGTGTCTAGGTTGATGTACAAGGTAGATGCTCAGATATGAAATGCTACTGATAAAGAAGAGTTGCATGCGTGTGCAGATCCGCAGTTCAGGAACACCGACATTAGATCCTTCCAGGATTAGCAAACATTTTCACAGTCATCAAAATTCTACACTTACGCACATAATCCCCATGCAATGGAATGCAGCCATTTCTACCTAAATAACTCTCCTAATAACAGACCCTATAACTCAGAAATTCACTCCTGGCTAACATCACTATCATCATTACTAAGGATGACGAAGTGATATTAAAGTTTTCAGAAAAATCAACTCATGAATATAAAGAAATCATAGTCTACTGTTGGCTTATCTGATGTCTAAAATCAGCACAGTACCCAAATGAGATTACATATACTGTAATGCAGCATTGTAATAATTAAAAACCTGATTCTTTCTATTGAGAGACTCAGTAGTTACTCAACAGTTGGCTGACTTTGTCAAAGAATCACCCTGGCCAATTAACAGTCCTGCCAAATATAGACTTTCATTTAAAAGCCAAGTAACTACTCCTCATGGTAGTTTCAACAATTTCATTCTGAGCTAAACCTACACAATGCTGTCCTTGTTCCAGTACCAGGAACTGTGGTTGCAAGCCATGTAACTGAGTTACACTCCACAAAATGGGCTATAACACAATTTACAAAACAGTGCTGCCAAAAGCTCTGTCTGTGTAAGGTGAAGAGTATTGCCTAAAGTATGAAAAGAGTAAAATGATACTAAATCAAGTATTTCTGCTTCTTGCTAGACATCTGGAAGAAATAGTGTTTCTACAGAAAGACATAGGCATGTCTGTTAAAGGACAGCTTTGTTTTGAATCACCAGGACTCACTGACCTGGTCAGAACTGAACATTCTGTGAAATGTGATTTTCTCTCCCTTCACAGTGCTGAACTATTTTATTAACCAGCAGGTACCTGATAGATATGAGGATACCTGCTGGTTAATAAAGCAGTTCAGCTCTGAATTTCTAGCTGTCATGTAGCTACTCACTTAAAGTAATTACCAGTCTTTCTATGCTTTTAATATGACAGAGGAAGCATTACCCTTTGTGGCTAGCTTCCTTAAAATTAATTGCCCATTATTCACCATTATTTCACACATTTTTCCATAGAATGAGATAATGTAGGATCTGAGTACCGATTAAAACATCTGGGACTAGTCTGTGTCCCCAGACTTAGAGCAATAGCATCGTGGAAGAACTACACTCGGTAAAACTTGTTGCCCAAGAAAGTACCTTTGACTCACAAATAGGTTTACTCCATTTTTTCCTTGCTCCAAAGGATGCATACAGCATACTTTGTTTTGTTTGTTCCCACAACAATTTGCAGACTGTTCACATGAGCACAGGGATTCCAGGTCCCTTGTCTTATCTTGCTTATTCAAACACACAGTCTTAGTGACCTGCTTTTCAGGATAGCCTCTGCAAACATTAACCATTCATGCTCCCACACATTAACTGGCATCCCAGAAAATCTTTTATTGTGTTAAAATGTAAAGAATGTCCTGCTTCATTTATCATCTTGTTTGCTATATAATGTGACTTTGAAAAAGGGTATGGGCTCCATGCCCTACCTGTTTATTCACTCTTGATTTCAAGATTCAAATACCTTCTCCATGGAAAATTGTTTTCTTGTACTGAGAGAGGACGATTCCCTATGGACCTATAAAATAAAGTTGTCTTCACTGTTATATTTCTCTTCATTCTATGCCCGAGCTATCATGCAGAGGTCTAAATAGCCTCCCATAAGAACCTAAAAAGATTAAAAACTGTGATAGGGTTGCAAATGGAAGGTTCTGTAGTATGACTTTGAATGTCTGTTTTCTTATCACTTTTCTGTACACAGGATGAAAGACTACTCTCTGCCTGTGGGGACAGAAAGATTATCTTCTACCCAGACAACCATCAAGTATCCAGCTGGATTTATAAGAACCTTCTTCCCATGAAAAAAGAAATAAACAAATGACCCAGCAATATCACAGAATTACAGAATCATTTAGGTTGGAAAATACCTTGAAAATCATCCAGTCCAACCATTAACCTAACACTGACCATTCTCAACTACACCAGATCCCTCAGTGCCATGTCAAAACAACTCTTAAACACCTCCAGGGATGGGGACTCCACCACTGCCCTGGGCAGCCCATTCATATATAGGTCTTGTCCAAGAATGAATCTTTCCCAAACATTTTCAGTCATGCATCTCAGCTCACCATCATCCATTGCCTTTATCTTACAGTGAAACACAAGGTGCCAAAGCATCCTCAAGATGCACACAGATTTTGGGCAGGTTTCTACAGCAAGAAGCCTATTTACAGCAAGTTTAATTGAATGACTACATTGCTATCAGCATGAAGCAATCTGCTTTAGGCTGTACAAGCCACCAGAGTAGAAAGGATTGGTCTTACAAACAGCAAGTATGCCTAGACGCAAAGTGTTCTTTCTTCACAGTCCATATTATGACAGTGTATGGTAGAACAGATATGTTTCTGCTGCTTTTATTGAATAACAACCCCGCACAGCCCTACTTAGTCCCACTATAACTTATGCAGAGTGCCTAGTTAATTGTGATTCAGTGAGGACGCCTACACAGATAAATCTCCTTGCAAGAAAAATTTAAATCTTACCACATTTGAACTAGACAACTATTTTAAATTTGCCCCTTGACTACTGAATGCAAAGAGCACTGCAATGCCACAGCAGCTCCTGCAGATAACTGAAATCACTACAGTGCACTAAATATTGGTGCAACAGACATTAGCAAACCACAGCTTTCACAGCCCTCTGCACCATGTCCTAGTGGTGAGAGAGTGTGCTGTGATTCCTGTGGAAGTTTAAGTGTTGGTGTATCTTAAGAGGATTTATTATAAATAATTCTATGTTTAGCACATGGGCATAAGGCTATGAGTAGAAAAACCCAAAATAAACAAACTGGTGTGTGTGTGTCTATTTTAGTCAAGCCCACAACAGCCACTGCCTGTTTCTGCCTATTCCTAAGCAACTCATTAAAAACTGCAATTAAGCCTTTTGCTTGACAACTGACATTCATCCTGTTTAACTTTTTGGTAAACTGGTTCTATTTTTATAAAGATTTAGTACATCTTTCTAGCATTGGTGAATGGTAAATATAAAACGGCAATGCTACAATGCCTGCCAGCTGATTTTTCTACTCCCCCTCCCTACTCTTCATCATTTACAGAGCATTTGGCAGTCACTCATTACGACTCAGTTGTTTTAATCCTTTCTACTCTGCCTGATGTGGTGATGTGCTTTCTCCTGGGGAACTAAGGTGGTGGTAACTGAAATCCTTGTGGCTGTGATTTGGTAGGTATTCACCAGTTTCTTGCACTAACTGACATGTGGTCTGTTTTAAGGCTTCATGGCAATATCTTCCCCTAATACCTGCCACGCATTAGGTAGGAAACCATGTCCTACCTACCCCTCATGGCTGCTAGCTAAAGGCTCCCAGACAGAGGTCAGTCCTGTGTTAGTAACCTTGGTCACTCTTCTGAGGACTGTTTGTGCTGCTGTATATAGAGAGTCTTGCTGGGGTAGTGAAAAAAGCAGACCTTAAAAAAGATGTATTGTAGCACCCTACTTCACCTCACCTCATATCTCATATACTTGGCTCAGCTATTTGTCTCTTTTAAAAAGATCTTCACATTTAAGGATTGTCAGACATGGTTCAGTAATCAGAATGAAAGGAGCTGATGCTAGGTCTGTTTAATTGATTATTTTGGTTTATCCACCAAATCTAAAAAAAAAAAATTAATAAATTAAATTAGCCCTAAAATTGACTGAAGCCTCACTACTTACAGTGAATAAAGAGTTTTAAAAAAGCCTTTGTTCAAGTGACTGAGATAGAGTATATCTGTCTAAATATAGCAGACTGTATTTTCCCTCTGCACATAATAGACAGAAAAAGGCATTTCCTGGGTGCAAACCAGTAATTTTTGTCTTAGGTATCCACTGTAGATGCACCTATTTCTCTTTGTGGGCCATAAAGAGAGTCAGATCATAATACCCATACTGGAGGACTGTTATGCCAGACAAACCTCATCTTGCTGTAAGTGCAAGCAAGCAGATGTGACCTTCTATGCATTTTTATTGCCCTGCAAACTGAAAATGCTGCTGCAACTATAGACAAATACAAGGATGGGATTTTATTCATTCTAAGACAAAAAATGTCAAAAATCTGCGAGGCACACAGGATGTGTTGAAGAAATGGTAAAATAAAGGTGATAAAAAACATTTTCATTTCTTGAAAAAAATCGGTTGCTCAGAAACAGGCTCTGTTACTGGTAATTTCAGCAAAAAACAGGAGAAACAACTGAATTTTAATTCTGTTAGAGCTGCTTGGAAGTTCAAGTTCTTGATAAGATACCACTCCTATGGTAAAGAGATTCACTCATTAGTCCTAATTAATACTTCAGAGATAGTTCACAGAGAAGGTGTTTAGCTTCCACTGTGACAAGTTAGTTTTGCCAGCACATAATGGCCATCCAAAGTGATCAAACATCTTATGTTGACCTTCTTCATGTTGTGCCTGAACAAAAATTCAGCAGAGATTGGTATGTTTCTCTATATGACTTGAGTGGGGAAAAAAAATTGCTTAAAGTAATTCCTGGAATGTAGTCATATCACTGTTTTATCTGTTTTCTCCTATAGCTGGCCAGGTACTAAGGTACAATTCCACAAGAAAAGTATAACCTGTTTGCATTGGGTATATATATTTTTCCATGGTTCATAATTTATGATCATTAAAACTGTGTTTTCCTTATGTCTCATTGAAATAATTCATTTACTTAGTTACACACAAATCTTCTGTGCTTTGCTTTTATCTTGCACACAAAAGGCTTCGTAGGAATCAAGCAATAACAAGATTTCTTCAGCAAGAAGAAGCCACAGGGCTGTCCTGTGCAAGACAGCCAAACTGACCTGTAGGAATGGGTTCGTGCTATTAAAAAGTGGCGTATCTGAAGCATAAGCATTTTCAACAATTTTTACTTTGTAGCCCCATAAGAAAAGTGCCTCATTCCCCACTCGTTCTCATTCCATCTGCACCAGAAGGACAGGTTGTTCTCCTTATATCATGCTCTTCATGGACATCAATTAATGAGTACTTTTATCTTCTCTCCCTATGTCCATTTTTTGGGTGTGTTTTCTGTAAGGTATCTTAAATACACAGCAAGGAGTCCAGGAGATCAATGTTAAAGCAACTCTCCATATCACTCCCTCAAACATTGTGCAGCGCAGAGCAAGGTTTCTCTTTCTGAACAGTTTAAGCGGAAACACACCAGAAAGGATTTAAACTGCAAAATCTAAAACATTCATACGGGACAAGAATATAATGTATAATACACAGCATACACATTGCCCACTTTTACTGCCAAGTGGCCAAAAACTGGGCTCTGAGGTTACTAACAAGAATTTTGCTTGATACACAATTAGCTACCTTGATGAAGGGACCATGTATATGACTCAGCATATTTTCATTTCTTGTTTCCTTTTCATTTTATGTATAAAACAAATGTGAGGTGGGTCTGTATAAAATTAAGGGCAATTAATGAAAATAACATCCTAAAATATTGACAGTTTTCAGCCTCAGGAAAGAGGCTGAATTCCTGAATTTGCCCCTGTGAAAGAAAACTAATTTCCTCTTTAACATTCCAGGTGTTCAGGGTAGTATGAAGACCAGAGCATGGCATAGGAAGATAGGCTGAGGGAGCTGGGGCTCATCAGTCTGGAGTAGAGAAGGCTCAGGGAGAGCTTATGCATGTGTGTAAATGCCCGACACAATAGTGTAAAGGGGCCAGACCCTTCTCAGTGGTGCCCAGGGAAAAGACAGGAAGAAATGGCACAGACTGAAATACCTGAAATTTCTTCTTAACCTTTGGAAGAAAAATGTTTTTTTTACTGTGAGGGTGGTCAAACAGTGGAACAGGTTTATCAGGGGAAATGTGAAGTCTCTCTCCTTGGAGATATCCAAATCCAACCAGGTATGGCCCTGAGCAACCTGAGCCTGTCTGAGGTGGGATGGGACTGGACAATCGCCAGAGGTAGCATCAGCCTCAGCCCTTGCATGACTCTAAATGCAGAACCTCATTAGAGGTACTTTAATGAAAGCAGTTTATTTCAATACACCTTCTCGTATTCTCTGTGCTGAGAGAAGCAATATATACAATCAAGTTCTTCCAAAAAAAAAAAAGAAGCTAAAACCTGAAATTACAATAGTCTTGATTTTTATAACATAGGCATCTGACTTGAGTTTCTAAAGTACAAAATAGTTTTGCAGTTGTGTGACTTGCAATACTTTTTCACTACTGCTAAAAACTAAAATCATATTATTTCTGAGTATCATCTGTCTGTTAAAAATACTTATTTGTATATTTATTTTTATATCTGCAACTTTGGTAACTTACTGAAGATCATCCTACATATATCTGGGTCTTTACACCAACTTATATACATGATGTACATGATGACTGATCTGTGCCAGCATTTATTACCTTCTGGTCTAAAATTCGGATAACTAATTATCTGCATAGTCAGGTGAGGGGTGTTTCTTATTACAAGTGAATGTAATTATTGGGAGGAAATGTGATACTGTACTTTACTATAACTGTTACTATAACTATGGTGTTCATGCACTAGTTTTCTGTTACTTAAACCTCAAACGAACACAATCATATCTTCTTCCCCTTCCCGCTCTGAAAACAAGAAGGTGAAGAAAATGGGAAACATATCTATAAAAAAATATTTAAGATAATCTTTCATTATCTCAACTACTGGTGAGCAAGACACGCTATCAGGTTTCTTTTTCCTCTGAGTAGGCCCGGCTAGGACAGAGACTTCCAAGCCATTCACCTGCAAAGCTAGGAGCCGGTATTTACATTTTATTGTTGCTCTTTTCAGCTAGGAATCTGAACATGATCTTAAGCCCTATTAGGTAAGGATCAAGCCAGTGACTGTGTGCCATGGCTTGCAGCAGTGCGAAGAATCTGCTGCTCCCACAGGAGATCAAGCCCTACAACAAATGCCATGACGAAACAGCTCTGATCAACAACAGAGAGGCTGGCCTGTTACAGGAGGTGTCATCCCACTTGCTGGAGAAACAGTGTTTTAATAATAATCTCATCATCAAAACGCCTGGGTACTGCAGTTATCAGCTGAAGTGAGAAGCCGCATGTGCCTATCAGGGTATGTAAAAATTGTTCTATTTTTTCAATGTCAGTGTCACTAGAGAAACAAACATCCTCCAGCATTTTATACCTATGCTGAAACAGCACACCCTCAGCTATCCCTAAGGGGCTGAAGCAATATCCTTCCTTGACAAGTCTGAACTTTGAAGGGAGTTTGAATTAAAAAAAAAAAAAAAAGGCTTTTTGTGTTTATAAGTTAAATGTCTTATGTGGAATCATTTATTTTCATGCCACAATCTGAAAGAAGGTCACCAGATGGCACTATTACACATTGTTTTTCTGATTTCAGTCTTTAACACACAAAAAAAGTTTTTAATCGTGGATGAACTGGTAGTACTGTTACTGTAGCACTACATTTATTTAAGGTCAAGCGTGATGAGTAGCAATCTCTGTTTCAATCTCTGCAACCTTAACAAATTCTTCCAGAGGAGCTGTCCTCTGAGAGCTAGATGCTCTTTCACAGATTTAAATACAGACAAAAAAAGGGAAGGGACTGTTCTTCTGTTATTTATATCTCTCTCTGCTCAAGGACTAACATGTATCTGCAATGAGAACACATCACAGCAGGAATGCGCACACATTTGGCTATGCTGATTTCTCCTCTTTGCTAAGCAGAAACCCTCTGCTGTTATTATACAGAAATTAAATGCCCTAGGCATACCGTAAATATGTACTTTTCTCAATTACATTGACAGAGAGCCAGCACATTCAAGCTGCATCTTGGACCCAATTAAAATGCATCTGCACACCTATTAGCAAAGCACTGCACATATGACAACAGAAGCTGACATTTGAACCTCTCTCCTGATTGTCCTCAGCAATTCTTCTAACAACAGGAGCAGAAATACCAACCTCAAGACTCCCAATTGACACGACACTTAAAAATGGCCTGAACAACTCTTGATATGTGTATTTTAAGATAGCAAAACACTGCTCATTTCTGTGGCTACTAATTTGTGATCCACTCATATGTGAGTCATGATTAATACCTCTGTGTTAGAAGAGTAATTTAGAGTAGTAATTTAGAATTGCTAATGTTTTAAGGTTGTGGGGTTCTTTCAGCTTTGCTCAGATGTTTTGCTGAAACCTTATATAAGCTGCATATCAGTTTTTTCCTCACAGGACAAAGAAACAGACTCAGTAAATTATTATTTTGCTTTCCACATATCCCACTATATAATTTTTTTTGTGAACTGTATCTTGTACTCCAACAAACTCATAACTGGTGAAACAGGGAAAAAACCCCATACCATGTACATTTTATGTGATGGACATGGCTAACCGTCACAAAACATCCCAAACCACACATGGTTGACTGGATCTGCCTCTGTCAAAACACAGTCACTCTTCCTATATCTTGACTGATATTTATGTGATAGCAGCATTAATAAAATAAGTTTACTTCATGACAACTGTACCACTGGAATACATGCTACATTGGAGATGCTAGATACCTTGCTAAAGAAAAAAAAATTGGAAAACCATCAGAAACATAACTGTTTCTACTGATAAGGAGCCTAACTTTTCAGTATTGCATCTAATGTTACCTTCTGATCTCAGTTAATCTCTTTCTCCTAAATTCCAGTTTGGAGGGTTCATGCTGGCCAGGACATACAATATCCAAGTGGAACTAACCAAAACCAACAGAACTGCCACCACAGGCCCAGGGGAGCACTGCCAGAAGGCACCACACACAATCCAGTCACATGAAAAACATCTCTCCTGTATTTTTAAAAATCTTTATTCATTTTACAAGGAATAAATTCAGTTAGTGGACATACAACTTTGCCTATAGTAGCACCATATTTTGGAAGTACACTGAATAAGGTAGCAGATTTTTTGACAGAATATGGTGTTGCATTTTACCAAAAGTAAAATTTATAAACACAGATATATTCTGTATACATTATGCTCACAGAAATGAGCAGTTCTGCTCAACAGTGAGCTTTATATTCATCCCATGTAGCTTCATGAACTTCAGTAAGCTTCTTACATTAGGAGCGTAGCACACATCCTATGGTAGTAGTTCTGGTTTTATCAAGCCTAGAAAAACTAGATTTCCAGCAAAGCTCTCCTTGCTAGAGAGTTAATGTTGGGCAATGTAGTTCCCTTCAAATACAAAAAGTCAGCAAGGTACAGAATGTCATCAAGAGTTAGAAAATCCTGCTTCTCTTTTCCACAATGTTTGCTGCCAAGCAACAATTTAATGGTCATTGCTTTCTGCACAGAGTATGCTGCAATTACATAAAGTTGTTCTAGCACTCCAGGTCTCTCCAAAACCCATTAAAACAAACAATGGTGATATCCATCTACTGCAAACAGAAAGACAGCCCCATGCAGCTGGTCAGCTCTCTGCAACGTGTAATCCCTGGCTGATGTTTAGAGCTGAAACAACAGATTCTTCTCCTGCTTTTGGCATCAGGAGGTAAGGCATCAAATCCTTAACATAATGGGAGGAATTTTGTCTTTTAATAATACCTCTTTCTCATTACCGATTTCCTATCCTTATGCCTTACGCTTTTGTCCTTATACTGATAGAAGATGATGCTATAATCATTACGTTGACAATACACTGATGATGTCAAAAAAGGGTGGTAGTCAGAACACACTGCAACAGGATCAAACAGATGATGCTCTACATTTCATGACTGAAATACCACTCTCTTCTTGCTATACACAGACGTTTTAGCCTTGATTATCTTAATGGGGTGACATCAAAGGACTTCCAGGGTTTTTTTGTTTCCACAAATAAGGTAGTCATATAACTTTACAAGTTTGAGGGGATCTGAGATATAGTGAAAGAAATTACCTACCCAAACTCAACGAACAAGTCTCAATAACCTATGACTGCAACCCGATTTCCTTTTAAGGGACTTGTGTGCACATATGCTTTGTCACAGCAGGCTCTAATCCCTCACTATATTGTAAAATATTTGAAAACAACAATTAGCATTTAATTGTGAAGAATAAACTTCCAAAGGCAGTGAAAAGCAGATGGAGCAACAACAATGTAATCTGAATTTTCATAATTAGCCACTAATTTTTCCTTTGGAAACTGGAGTTGCAGAATCCTAATACGGGTTTCCTCGTTATTTTAGGAGCTGTATACAATGCAGTTCATTCGCTGTAAATGTTCAGCCATCCACACTGAAGGCTAATGAAAATTTAATTAATTAAAGAACAAGTTAATTAGTTAACTAATACTTAATTCTTGTAAAGTTATTATACCTCATTTTATCAAAATGGTAATCCAGAAAAATCTTCTATGATATATCTTAACAGCCTCTGTGGCTGCAGTGCCAGTGACTTTTCTATAAATAACAGTAAGACTCACTTGATAGTTCATTTGCCATATGCACCTCTTTAGAACCACATGTGATACCTACATACTGACCTGAATACCAAGGGAGTAAATTATATGTTCACAAACTTGATTAGCACCTAAATAAGTATTTTATTTTGCTTATTGGCAGAGAAAAAACCAGTAATTTTGAATCACCCCTATCTCTAAGGTGACCATGTGGAAAATGACATCAGGTTGTCACCCTCACCACAATGTGACGTAATTTCAAGTGTTAGAAAAGGCAACACCATGATATGTATTCAGGCTATTGCAATACAAGCACAGGAGACGGCTTTTAAGATTTTACCAACCTATTGCTGTAGGTAATGCCAGATTAAGTCTGCCCAGTTTCAGGTTAGGAGAAGATTAATCCTTATAGTAAAGATCAAAGCCACACTTTAAAAATGCTCATTTCTCTGTGCTGATCCCAGAAGTAACCTGAGGAGATTATATTAACAGGTCAGACAGCACAACTAAGCCAGATGTATCTGGGGTCAGGAATTGGATTCTGTAATTATTTAAGTCTTGAACTTCTCATTGACAATTTTGAATGCAGATCAACTAAATCTGAAAATTAGTTAGTCTGCCTTTTTATTTTTGTATACTATTTTTCCATATAAAGACCAGGTTATTTACAGAGAAAAGCTCTCTTCCACTGTATCACTCACAGAAATGTGCCTGTATGTATACTAATTAACTGTAGAGCAATATCTCTTCTTACATTTCAGAAAGTAATTAACTGATTTCACCTGTACCCAGTATCCCCCTTAAAGAGATGGATGCCTAAAAAATGATGAAGACAGCAATGGTTTCTTGGGATGAGGTGCCTGAGAAAAGACTATTATGGGCCCACCATCTAATAATGCTTTGAGATTTATCAATAATCCAAAAACTACCCACATGACAGGACAGACCAGTCTGTGAAACACTGAATGACCTTTTCCAGTTTAAGTCAAAGGGCACAGAAAACTGATAAAGCCTGTTTTGCTTGCTCTGAGTCCAAAAGAAATTGCTTTGTTTGCTAGGGTTGATTTAATATAGAAGGAAAGCAGTTCAGAGGATTGGGATTATACAGTGGCACAGAGAGACCAGAGAAGCAGGAAGATCATAATTCTCAATGTTCTGACTTTTGGGCTTAATTTCACTTTCATAAAACCAACAGCAAAACTTGCCATCAACTTCAAACCTACCTTATATTCAGTGTAGTCCTTTCCCTTTCAAAAAAAAAAAAAAAAAAAAAAAAAAAAAAAAATCTTGCACTTATAATAATCTACACCTACAGGTTTGTTCAAGTCCAATATCATTGTTTACCCTATGTCTCCTAATATTTTAAAGTAGGGACAATACTGTTAATGATGGGAAGAATTCTTAAGTAGGAAATTTACTAACATTTAAAACTTTGGTAAAAAATGCCTGCTAAAAAGATTATGTTTACTAAGATGCTTCAAAACCATCATGCCAGTAAAGGAGAGCCTCATATATGGTATGTGGTTTGTTTGCCAGTTTCCACCAAGCCTCACCACTGCTGTATCTACTACCTTTCTCTCAGATGCCACATGTTCTACATTGCCATCAATATACTGACCATTGTTTTTCTTGCACACAGTAATCCAATTGAGCTATTAGAAATAAACCTTCCTACAGCACATTACAATGTTCTTTGAGGCTTGAAAGCCATGGGTTTCTAAGATTAAATGAAAGAGAACCACTTCTCGACCATTAAATCCACAACTAAGGCATGAGTTTGAAATTCAGTCCATAGCTGTTACTGAGCCTATGCTGCTATTTTAAAACGAAGGTCTGTATTTCTTTTTGCATGTGCACCTGCAAGATTCCTTAATAGGAAAGAAGTTGCATGTTTTTGGATCTAAATACATACACTATATATTTAATTCTAAATATGCAATTGCTTGCGAGCAAAATACTGACAAAGGAAGTTATCCAAATAATTCCATAAATCTCTTCAATCCAATATATTTAAAATTACTGATTTTCAGTACTGATGTTTGCAGTTAATTGCTTGTATTAGTACATACACTTGCAGATATATATTTGTGAATAATTAGGGAAGGGGTCTGGCAACATTTCTATTCCTTTGCTTAAAAAGACTTATGCTTTCTGAGTTGTGAAAAAAGTAATACTTTAAATTCACATTCTAACTGTGCAGTTTCTTGCTTCTATAACAAATTTAGGCATTGTAATTCCAGCTGTTGGCCTTTCCTCTGAATAAGAAAGGACCTTTTCTCTGCATGAAATGTCATGTAGTAAAGAATAGTGCCCTGGGCTATTCCCGTCATACAATCAACCCCTGATACCTCACTGGAAACTGAGAAAACATCTCTCTCCAGTGATGCAGACCTCCTGTTTCCATCCCTGTAGAGGCACAGGATATCAGGAATTACTGATATATTAAGTTGTAATAAAATATGTCAATACCTCAGTATATCACATCCTTAGCCTCAGGGAGAAGTGATTTGTTGCTTGGAAGGAGTCCAAATTTAAGGAGAAAACACAGACATATTTCTCTGAACAGCTAATCTGGAAAAAAACTATGAGAAATGTGCCACTCAAAAATTTTAAATATTTGAGTAAGTCTTATGGAAATAGGTTACTAGGCAGAGTCTAGGTGAAATGATGGAGGAAGCAGGCAAATTACCATCCCATACATGTGCACTGTATCTCATTGACCTTTTGTATGGCCTACATAGTTTGCAGAGTCATGATTATACATGCATGTGTATACATAGGCATGCCTATACACACACATACATGCAAATGGTGAATGGTTCCAGTACAGACCAAGAACAAGATAATTCAAAGTTTATAAAGTCACTTTGTTATAATGTGTAGAGTAGGATTCTGAGTGGCAGATTTTAGGCCACGATCATTCTCTGACCAAATTTTAGAGGAATTTTGCTGTTGGGTTTTGAGTGAGAGGAGATGCACATATTCCGTCATTGTAGGCACATTGCCGTGCCTACTTCAAGATATATATGAATCAAAAAACTCATTCTGGACTGGAGAACTTAACTCTTTGTCATGGTCTTCAATAGAGAGAGGAAATAATAACCACTTCTTAATCCAAACTTTGCAGAATATTTCATAATTATTTATATCACTGCAGCATTTAAAAATCCAGCCAAGATGAAGCCTTCAAGCAGGACAGGCTTCCATGCAGAAACATTCCAGATTAAAGCAGTGTAGCAAATACACACAATTAAGAATAAAGCAAATAAAGGGAATATTTAAATAGCAATAAAATTATACAGAAACCAAAAGTAGCTCCTAGACAGCATGATGCTTTAAAATTACTTCAGATGACTGCTTCAAAAACATGTAAATCACTTAATAATATGAACTATTTCTAACTACTCCTGGACAAAGCAGTTTCTGGAGTTCTAAAATCTGTGATTTTTCCACTCAGATATATCATTGCCATAAAACAGGAAAAAGATAACTTGGTGATTGTGCCTCATAGCAATAAAAGGGATTTAATTAGTAATTTGATAAAAGTTTGCACCAGAAATTAAACAACAAAATTAACATGTGATTAACCCCAAAAGAGGTGCTTATCCTCCAGTGTTATAAACCCTGCAAACTTCAACCTTCTTCCTTGGACAGGCCTCAGACAATGCCCTGAAGATCACCAAACACAGGCGGTGACAGCAGACATGCCTTTTCCTTAGTGCACTATATCTGCTAGAACCATTTTAAAGCAAAGTGAGACTGTGAAAAGTTTACATTAGGTAGTTATGCCATAAATGTCACTAGTATTACCACCCACTTTAGACTAGACTGCCAACAGCAAGCAGTTAAGAGGTGATAAAGCAGGATTAATCCCTGAGGAAAAATTATGAGTGTAGTATGTAGTCAAATTTCCTGGGCTATCCTTATTCTTCTTTGAACAAGAAATTATTCTGCACCAATCTATTCGTCCCTTAAATGTAGCACTTCATAGCAGTGTTAATCTCATTGCACACATATCTTTAGGCCTATTCTCACACAATCACCTCAAAAGAAGTCATCTAAGATCATTGCTATTCATGGCTATTTGTGTAAATGAATACAACTTCAATGACATGGAGGACAGTGAAATAAAAATGCAGTAGTGCAAAACACAGTAACTGAGCAGTAACTTCTTTGAACTGCCCTGATGAAATTGTATCTGACAGGGCAAGTAAAATTACCCAAAGTGAGCCACTGTTGACTAAGGTAGAGCAGTAGTTATGCTGCTAGGTAAAGCTGCTTGGAAGGCAGCATGAGCTCTGAACCCTCCACCTGCTGCAGAAACATGTGGATGATGAACAGTTAAAATTCTCATTGCCCTCCCAAGCCATGGGGCTCAATTCTACTGCCAGCAAGGCAATGGCTGTTTTTCCAAGATGACATATTTTTCATTTCCTCTTTTCAGATAGGAACACATGTAAGCCAACAACAACCCATGACTGCAAATAGCAACTCTGTTTCCTCAAAAGTTACAGGTATTGCCTGCAAAAGAATTTAATACTACAATATTTTCTGTCAAATGTAATTGGTTCACCAAAAGTATGCCCTGAGGCTGCTCTAATTTAGGATTTTCAGTTTGTCTGGGACAGTGACCTGCTCTTAACAATACAATTGCAAGAATTTCACACACACAAATTTACAACAAAACCAAACTAAGCTCAAACCATCTGATCTGCCCATTTTTCCAAAAAGTAAAATACTATCAACCACTACTATTTTGGCTTAGGTCCTGCTATACAAAAGATGCTGCCTTGTACTGGATGCATCATTGACTGATGTGATAGGTGGTAAACCATCTGTTCATCAAATTCAGCGAACTGTAATATGAACTATTGCATATTGTGTAATACTAACAGCAAATGCTTAATTGAACTAACATGGTAGTGTAAAAAAAAAAAAAAAAAAAAAGGGGAACAACAAGAGAAAAAGCATCTGTAGGTCAGAAGATGAGGAGAATTGCAGGCGCATGATTGAATAAAACAGGAGGATGTTCACGACCATGAATCTCATTATGCAAAGAGATTACTGGGCCTAGACTGATAAGAACACTAAAATCTCAGAGGATCACATTACAAGTGAAAGGTGAAAAGTACACTGTGAGGAGGACCTATGGCCTTCCTCCCAGAAGACCACCCCCCATGATTTGAAGACCCCTGCCTGTAGTTTCAACTTCTGCGCAAGCGTGAAGGACTGATAAGCTAATTACCATACGAAGCGGGAGTAGGCGGGTTCAAGTAATGAATATGTATAGAAGTATAATGACTATGTAATATTTTGTAGGATAAGATTGAAACAGAGTGCCCCGGAGGGTGCGGTCCGTTGTTGGAGCAGGAGACTCCCCGGCCGCCTCAGCGCTGTTTTGCTTGTTGCCGCTTGCTAAATAAAGAAATTGGGAACTCTGACTCAGCCAATTTTAAGAAGTCAGTTTATAACAACCGATACTTGCAAATATCTATTGCTAAATCATACAGAGAAATAAAATATTTCTTTAAATTACCTCCTGGACATTTATGTGTAATAAATAATTAGCAACTCAGTGAAAGGTCGGATGATGAGGAAAAGACTGATGGTAAGCTAGCTATATAGAAGGATATATCAGTATACATAAAATTATATACTTGATGAATCATATGCTTCTTACCACATACTCTGAAAGGTATTTATGTTTTTCCACCATAAAATACTGAGGGAAAGAACTGTAATTTCATACAGTTGTCTAAGCATCTAGTGTGATGGAGACCAGATTATCATCTCAGTACTTTGGTATGAAAATTAATAATAGTTGAATTAGTTGTGTCTGTTAAAACAGAACAATAAGGTGTCAAGAGTATTCTATAAGAAGGAGTTCTCACTGACACTCTGTTTCCAGAATTTTGAAACACACTTCTAAGTACTACTCAGGTATTTGGTTTGTACTGATAAAGGAAGATAGTGATTTTCAAGAGAAGTACTTAATGAGTGGTTTTGGATTAAAATCACTGGACTGTTAAAAAACAGTCACCTTCCTTTTTCTAAACCACCTGTATCTCACCTTATGATGCATAACAACTGATCTGTACACAATAAATTCATGACAGTTATCTGATTTTACTGTATGTTGTGATTTTATGTTCTAAAAAAACCTGCCAGTGCCAAGAAGGAATTTGAATCTCTAGTTTGTGCCCATAGCAAATTTACTGCTACACAGATTAATGGAACCAGCCATTAAATTAAATTATCAAAAGTGATATTTAAATAAGAGTTGGCTGAAATACAATGGAATATGGCTAATCTAGGTTAAGGTGAAGGAAACCCCACTCTTTGTTCTAAAAATTAGTAATATCACACTAGACATAATTTGCAAGTTAAGCAGAACATTGTAAGTGACTGGAGAGAAATTAAGAACTCTTATTCTTTATATGAAAGTATTTTATAAATAGCAAAAAAAAAGTGTCTAAATAGGTAAGAGATGTCTTAATCGTTATAGACATTACAACTGTTTACTTACACTCATACCTAATACATCTTCCCATCTGTTTTACACCTTGTGTATAAACTACTTTTAATACTCTCTCATCCCACATAGAACTTTTAAAATATATACTTTCAGACTTACTTTTTCACTGTATTTCTTTTCTTTGCTGACTAAAATAAGATTCTGAATTTTGGATAAAAGAACAAAGGGAAGCTATTTTAATTTTGAAATACAGGTACTATAGTGATTGCTGTTTACGAGAAAGCACTTGCTGGTTTTGTATGTTTGTTGTCTATACCTAAGGTGTAAAAGGTTAACAGATGTCCAAATCCCACATTGATTTAGACCATCTCCATAAAAACATACAAATGTCCAACCACAAGCAAGAAAAAATAGGAACCCAGACTGTTCACTTTAGCTTCAGTCCTTTCAAAAGCTTTCTGTACATAAGAGCTCTAATTTCTATGGTTAAATAGCCTGGCTTTCAACAAACCAGACAAGCATGGGCACATATCTTTATTTTATAAACTGTCCTGACTGTTATGCTTTTCCACTTCTACATTGCTTTTGTTATAGGACTTCAGTATAAACATACTATCCATTATGTAGTAACAAATTGAAATTGGTTATAATCTTATTCTACAGCTACAAAAGCAAAATACCTGAATACTTGGAAACAATTTTGGAAGGATAAAGGACCCAAAAGGAACTGTTTTCTCACCTCTGCAGTTGGCAGTGGAAAACTGACTCTTGTTAACAAAACCAACCAACCCCCAGATCATTAACAGGGCAGAAGCATTTCATAAAGCCTCATTTTTTTTGGCATGTGGACCTGGTGGTATAGTGCTGGCTGCCGAAGGGAGTGTCACCACTCAGAAAGGCCAAGGCCACCTTAAAGTCAGCAGTGACCAAGACATCACTGTACTGTGGCACCTCCAATGCTGCAACAAGCACTGCCCTAGGGCAGCTTCCACCACCCACCACCCACACTTTAGAAAAGGTAGGTACCTACACCCACCCTTTAAAAACACAGTGAGGTGTGTTCACTATGGCTTTTTAAAACAAGGCCAGAAAAATTAGGGGAGTGAGCTGTGCCTTGTAACTCAAAATTTTATATGTTGAGTGGGGCACCACGTGAAGTGAGCCGTGAATGTGAAAATCTGTTATATAATTGCATAAAAGTTGAGCACTCTCACCACCAGAATCTTAAGAACTTGTAAAAGCCACCGGATTATTTTAAATATTTGTCTGGGAGGTAAATTTGGAGAAACAGTTTGGGGGAAAAAAAAAATAAAAATAGAGGAATGTGGGTTAGATGGAAAATCAGTACCATGCTGCTCCACCAAGGTCTGGCATTTCTGAGTAAGCCTGGAAGCAAAACTATGACTACTGAAGATCTCTGTTTTAAAGTGAAGCTCTTCCAGAGTTTAAGTACCCCCAAGCAGGCAGATATTTTGAGGTCTGATATACTGATTTGGGGAATAAAATTCCACCTACAGTCTCCTGTAGTTCCCACATCCTGTTGAGTGTCCAGACCAAAGTACCGAGATGACAGAAGGAAAAACGTTGATAAAGGCTCCTGACTTCTGGACTGCATATTCCTTTCTTTGTGCAGCTTCTAGCACAACAAATTTAAACATGTCTGGAGTTCTTCTTAAATACAGCATGGTGAACATTTGCCAACACAGCTGGTTTTGTGTAGCCTCTGAGGAGTATCATCTGACTTCCTTTTAATTACGTACTACATATGGTTTTTATTTTTAAATGTATTGATGGATATGTTGTCCCCTTGCAGTTAATTAAAAGGTAGAACAGTTTTAGCCTTTCTTTTCCCACCACAATTAGTAAGCGTTGCCTAATGAATCTTAGTGGATGGGCATGATTCAAGAGCATTTAACCTTCATTTCTATTCTGTCACTTTCTGCTCGTTACCAGGGTATATACACATACAAAACTGAGTTTCCAGTGGTGAAAAACACTATAATCATTGCTTTGTAGTCAATAAATTACTGAGAAGTGCTAAAACAAACTGAGAATGATATCCATTTCACTGTACTAATGGCTGTATATATAATATATCTGCCTTTAGATATGTCAGTAACAGCCCTAAATTGAAACAACGCTAAATACTCAAGTCAAATTAACTGTTACTGCTACTGGAGTAACATTAAGTTAACACAGAAGTAACTTGAAAGTTTTTGAGATAATAAAAGCAGATAAAACATAACACAAACCCAGGGTTTTATCAAAACAAAACATGTTACAAGGACAGCGGTGATGCTCATGTTCCAAACAATGCAACCATCTTGCAAATGTTGATGTGCAAGATCCAGATACTCATAGCTCTATATTTACACACAGGCTTGCACAAGTAGACCAACTGTGAAGTATCTGTAGAAAAAGACTCTGATCTCCCTATGACCTGTGAAACACCGCTTTAAAATATCTTTTGTTGGTGATGAAAGGCTATTCCATAGATAGAGTTACAGTTACTGGTTCTGTGGATTCAACATTAAGAAGCCCTGAGAAAAGCCTGTTCAGTAGCTCAAACCAACTACAAACTCAGACCTTTTGCCGATTTTTTTTTTTTTTTTCCCCTGTACGCATGCAGGTAATTAGTGTTTTTCCTTAAACAAACATGTATTAGATCATACATTATAAGTGACTGTGCGTGTGCAGTGTAAATATAACCACCAAGTACCCAAAAATACTGTTAACAACCTTTCCTTTAGAATGCAAATACAACGTGGCAACACGAGATTAATATAGATCCTAAAATATCATGCACAAGATATTCAAGTTTCTTAAGACAACAAAATTGGCAATAAAATATTGTCAAACTATGTTTTGTTGGTAAAAATAGCTCATTTTTCAAATGCAGTTCTCTGTAAATGTAGAAAAACTGTAACTGTCTTGTATATACCATAAGCTATTTATCTAAAATGGTACTGTCAGTGAAACAGATGT
This sequence comes from Athene cunicularia, assembly GCF_003259725.1. NCBI lineage: Eukaryota > Metazoa > Chordata > Aves > Strigiformes > Strigidae > Athene > Athene cunicularia. Next base: position 20,996,181 of record NW_020799143.1, on the reverse strand, counting down.
CATTGCACAATATCCCTGTGCCACCCACATTCTGTTCTAGTTGCAAAACAGAACTGTTTTGAGTTATTTACTGAGTGATCAGATTCAAGTATTTATGCAATGATCGTCACACTACATTAAAGAAGTACTTTGAAATGTAATGTCACATGATGTTCTACCATGATCTAGTGTATTCAACATGCATTGACCGTTACAGACTATGAAGAAAAGACTAAAACTGTAGAAGCTCAAAAAAGTCTTATTTTTAAGAACATTGTACATTTCCTCTCCTTGTCCATTATATTCAGTTTCAAGCCTCTGCTTTTAAACACCTTCACATAACTGAAGATGGTGTATAATTAATATCAAAGTTTCCTCCCCAGTCCTAAAAACTCATCTGTTCTTTGCATGATAACTACATAAAAATCATGTCACAAAATAAGGTAGGCTAGAAAGGACTTTTGGAGGTATCTGGTGGTGGATCACACTACCTACTGTAGGGCCCATTCAGGGCAGCCCACAGGGTGTGGTGTCACTTGTCAGGGACTCAACTTGGTCTGCATATGCCACCCTACATTGTAGAATTTCACCACCTGGTTTTTCATGCTGTCTTGCTTCTTCATATTTCATAATTTTTTAATCTATGTCACATGATCTCTGGAGTCCATCAGTGTCAGACTGCCATCAGGCTTCTTTGAAGGTCAGACAAGGCGTGAGACTATCCACAGTTCAAACAGGACCTTGTCAATGCACCCCATGGACTCTAAATGCAAAAATCTTGTAGTCTGTTCTCATCAGTGTCACCAAATTGCTGCCAAAATTCAAGTTACCAAATTTTCTCAACCTTACCCTTTAAGAACCCAGACTTATTTGGTTTAAAGCTTTTGGAGGAAAGTAGTGAGCACAATGAAATTCATATTGAGTACCCTATCTGCATTCACTTTGTACAAGTAACTGACACAGTAAAGAAAATAAGATCAGAAAAAGTTAAGTTTGAATATTCACAGTTTTCTAGTGCAAAAAAAGTGCTTCAATTCTTGAAAACAGAGAAGAGAGAAAGGAACCTAAAAGACATCTAGAGATACTTATGACTTCTAGCAACACAATGAATATATTCAGAGCAAACGACGGCTAAGCAGAAAAATTATTTCAGATTTAAGAACTTTTTCTCATCAGAAATACTGTCCTTCTTGAGAACATAAAACTTTCTTCAACTTTTCAAGATGATTGATAATAAAAGTACTAAAATTAACATTAAAATACATTTTAGTATTGAAAGAGGTTTTGAATCTTATCAGATTTTTACTCCTTGATATTTATTTGCTATTAAGTCACCTAACCCTTCAACTATCCAGCTTCGTGATGCCTTATTTAGTCCTCTCAACTTCGCTGAGCTGCTCTCGGATTACGACACAAAGTCCTAAATGTAAATATGGCAGGCACAGTTTTTTAGCAGAATGCTTGCCAGTTTGGCAACAGCAAAATCAACAACAGGTAGGCAGAAGGGGTATTGGTTAGAGGAAAGAAGAGAATTTTCTATACACGCCTGAAATAAAGTTACTTCAGGACACTCTAGCCCACTGATTCCAGAGAGCTGCCAAGCAATTCTCTGTCCTAATGGGGGGCAAGAGCGAAAACGTTTCCATTAGAAACAACTGAGGTTGCAAATTCTGCATTTGATATACTAATTTGATTATATACAATTTTTCTGCATTGACACAGCACACTCTTGAGGACTGGAACCAATCTAGTCTAGCAGCTAACACTGTAGAAATTAAGCATCCTTTGCCACCAAAAGCCACTTCTGCAATATTGTTGTCTCTACTGGTTACAAAATAAGCACCCATGTGCCTTGCATTCACTACTAAGTGCCAGATCTCAGACTACAAAAACATTTTATCCTTTGCTTTAGGCAACAGCTTTCGAGCTAAAAATCCTAGGCATTTCTATCAGGCTTGGGATTATATGCTTATTTAAAAAAAAAAAAAAAAAAAAAAAAAAACAACCACACAAAACCAATTATCTCATAACAGTAAATGAACGCATAACTTTGGTGAGACTCTCTCCCAAGAACATAAATCTGTGACATCCTTGCTATCAGAAAACCAGTTCAGTCACCCTCCTACGTGCAGTTCAACTGAATAGTAAAATAATTCATAATGAATTATAATTTCAAAGTGTTAGCTGAATATTCAAAAATCTGCCTTTACGGCATGGCTCATAGAAGAAACACATGGTCTGATAGCTTCAGAAGCTATTTTCCCCAAGAAATGGAAAATACATATTAGCTAAACTGCAACAAAATTAGAGCATATCTTTCATCCCCCTCTATTATTCAATGATTTGCTAATACATCATTTTATTATTTTAATTAACATCACGTCAATCCATGAAAAATATATGCCTGAAACTTATGAAGCAAAGCTTGTATTTTTAGGAAAAATAACCCACTTTTCTGTATTTTTTCACCCCATCTGAATTCTGTGCACCTCTAATATGAATAAAGTATAAGAAAAAGTAATTAATATATCAAACAATAAATGAGTGCTTCTAAAGATATCTTTTAAAATCAAGTCCATCTAGAGTACTTCAAATCATCTGCAAGCCATATTGAACATAATAAATGTTTATTCTTCTATTCAGCTGAAAATAACTGAGCGCTTACCATGGTATACAGCTACTTTATCCTGCTGTTTAGCCTGGACAACCCAAAGCAGTTACTTTTCTTACTGACTGTTATTTAAGACCAGTTACAGATTCATGTTTCCTTCAAATCTAGTTTATGGACTGATGAAGGCGCATTAAACAGTTGCTTCATATACCATAGTCTCTTCCTATCATTACATATATTTAGCACAAACTGTCATCACTACAATACATTGTGAAATATTATATTATTTAGAAGCTAACTAATGTAGTTTAAAAAGTCCTTGATTCATTATGGCAAATACTTTGTTGCTGTTGACCCTTCTTTTAATTTACTTATAAAAGCCCGATTATGCATTTTGAGAAAGATGAAGATGAGTATGCTGATTCTGGAAAAGAAACAGAACAAAAAGGAAAATATAAACTTAGTAAGTGTACAGGAAAATTAAAACCCAGAGAATTTTCTGGTTTTATTTTTGGTAGACTTTTTTTGTGGCTTGTCCTAAAAATGAAAGCACCTGTCCATACTGCTAAAACATCAATCTCTCTTTTCGAAGTTAGACATATAGACAGAATCATGTTTCCCGAGAGTCACAGAGAAGTAGCCCCTCTCTACAGTTATATGTGCTTCATCTCTCTATCCACTTCTTTATACACCTGTACACATGTATCAGTGGATTGTGTCTCTTCTGAACCACTCATACAGGGCTGTTAAACAAAAGTAACAAAACAATGAACAGTTCCCTGAGACTCTGGATAAATAAGATATTTAAATTTCAGTATTAAATATCCAATTAACATACTGCTACATACATAAATATTTATAGGTTTAGCTTCATAAGTTCCTTAAATATAGCCTACTTTAAGAAGACAGCTTTTTAAAAGATGATAGTAATTGCCATCAAGCCTTCTGTGCATAAATACCCTTCTTTCCTTGTGGCCAGGTATTAGGCCAAAAATTAATTTGCTTTGGATTTTTCTCATGTAACTGCCACTAATTACATCTGGAAGTTAATACTGTATATCACCATCAGTAGATTAAAAACATGTATAAAAATGCCTTTGTATATTTTTCTGATTTGCCTTTTTTTTTTTTTCTTCAGAAGCATTGGAAGTCTTTAAAAAGTCTAATTTTGTCCCAAGATCCTCCCCAGATATTGCTTAACCCAAAAGCTCAGGGAAAAAATAGTAGCTATATATCACAGACCTCATCAATGTGCCAAAATGCTGAGTAAAGTTTTGTCTTTTTGCTGGTATTTTTTCTTGCTTTCTGTGTGATTTGGATCATTCTGAAGTTAAAAGCTATTGATTTACCAGAAGGCCACCTCATGTTTTATATTTTCAATCCTACTGGACTAATTAGATAAAAAGAGCTTTTAGCAAAACATGAAACCTTTTCATACTGCTTACTGTACTATATTAGGATCTTTATGACATAGAAGGGCTCAGCAATTGCAAGGACATCATTACATATATGCTAATTAAAAATTGACCAACCTTTCCTTCAGTGTCTGCTGTTACCTTCTCAACCTTGTTCCTGTTTAAAAATTTCTTCACCCATTCTTCTACTTGAACATTGAACTTCATGAAAGTCACATAGCAAAAATAAGCTGTCAGGAGAGTTAAGCTTTCCCACCACATGATCAAGTTATCCAGAAAAAAGATGATTAGCAAGATCAAGTCAACGATGTAAAAGGACACATCTCGAAAGAGTGGCCACCAAGTAAGGTTCAAGATCTCTCTAGAAAATAAAGCACACATTCCAATAACAAACAAGATATTGAACACAGCAGATCCCACTATTGTACCAATGCCAACATTGCTGTGGGATATAAACACTCCTATTAAAGAGGTGAAGAGTTCTGGGGCTGACCCACCAGCAGCCATGAAGGTTGCCCCTGCTACATCATCAGATATGGCCAGTTTTTCAATGATGACAGTCAAGGAAGGAACAAAGAACTCATCGCAGACTATGGCTAAGGCTATAAACATGTAAATCATTCCAATTATATGGAGGATCACTGCTCCCTTTCTTCTCTCCTCAAGAGAGAAAAGGTCCTTGGGGTATTCTCCCTTGGCATGATCATCTGTTGCATTGACGTGCTCATCTTCATATTTCATAGAAGGGTGTGGGTCTGGAGTGCCATTTTCATTCTCTTCCATGAAATCCAACAGAGTCCTTTGGTGCCCACGCACCAGGTTTTGGCTATCTAGTCTGCTGGCCAATGCCATGCTATGTGGTTCCATCTTGAAAAAGGCACTAATTGAAAGAGAGAAGGTACTAATGGCCACTACACTGACAAGAAGCCCTATAATTCTTATCAGTCTCAGTTTTTTCCTAACATTCAGGTGCTGTTTGCAACTGAACAGTGGTTCCTCCAAACACCACTCCTCCAAGATACCAGCAACAGTTTTTTTCTGAAGAGCCATTTTGTGTTCTTTGTGAGATGCTGAGGGATTCAGATGGATTGTTCCTTCATACTTTTCTTTCCAGCTTTGAAGTTAGAAGTGCTTTAAGAGTTTTTCCAGAATCAAGTACTTTTACTCTTCATATGAAGTATTTTCTTCATTTGTCTTAAAAGGACAAACAGGTATTATTAATATTAGTGAAACAGCATGGGATTAGAAGCTTCTAAAAAAGCATTTTACAGACGGGGTTAAATTTAAAATTTAAAGCAGAATATTACCAACTGTAACATAAAAGCCTATCACATCTCATCAATAAGTTTGTTTCAGCAGTAACCCTGTGGATAACAGTCTATCAGTACGCAGATCATTTTATGCCTCTCATATGCCTCTGAGCCACTGCTCTCAGTTGCTGACAAAAAAAACCCTAGTGGAAAGTAAAAACGGTCTCCAAACGTTGCATAAAATTTAAGAAACTACTATTTTAGTGCATACATCAACTACTATTTTAATGGATACACCTTCTGTAATTACTTTTTACCATGATCATGTAACATCCAAATCCCAAAAGCAGGAGCAACGATGTATGAAAAAGCAATCAAAGTGCTAACAAGCATCTCATCAGACCTTTAGGCAGCTGAGGCAGATTTAATTGAAATGTTAACGTGTGCATAGAGCAATGGTCATTGATATATAGGTAAAAGACTATACCATTGGAACAAGATCAAAATTAAGATGTAACACATCCATAGTTTCTTTAATTCCTCTGCAAAGTCGACTTAAGTTTATACAGAGACCTCAGCTTGATTCTGGCCAGACCTAGGACACTATCTTGGACTAGCTAAGACAAAATTTTCATTCACCTCTGGTTTTTTTTTTGGCTTATGTCACACATTCAGCTTTAAATGTAGGAAGTTACTAAGAATACCCAAGCGGTAAGTATCTTTTAAACGTGCTCCTCTTTAAGAGGATAGTTTAAATTTACGCAGGACTTGGTCCTGAAACAAATGAAACTGTGAGAAATTAAACTATGTGAGAACTACTCATGTATGTCAGAGCTAAGTATATTAAACCAACAGTACTATTAACACAGGAAAAAACCTCTGTACAGTAACAGGTGATTTGGTTACTGAATTTGAAGAACACATGTAATGTAGAAATTAGTTATGTATGCATTATGCATAGTAAGTTGCATTCTATACGACACAAAATATGAAATACTTTCTAAATAAAATTGTTAGTCCTTACTATTACAGTCAAAAAATAGTTTGTTACAGCACTTATTCAAGTAATTTGTGATAACAACTGAATACCAAACAACCTATTAATCAGTAGAACATTGATTCTGTATTCTCAAATACAGAATTACAACTATAACTTATAAACGTTATTAAGTCACGTGCAGTTTCCATCGATTTTTATAAACGGCTTCCGTACTAAGAAGATGTCATAGAGACACATCATCTGCAAGATACAGCACCTCAGTGGAGATATTTTATTTTCCACCTTAAAGTTGTTGCTCACCGGACTGCCATAAAGACAGTAAGCAGGAAAGACACCGGAACGGCACTACCGCTGCTGTGTGCGATTCCCGGCGGGTGGGCCGATCGCCCCACACCGTTACCAATCACAAGAATAGGGAACGGGGAAGCGCCCGGGCTGTCCTCTGCCCTGCAACTCTCACCGCAGCGCCCAGCCAGACCGCTCCCACACCGACACCCCATCCTCCGCCGGAGGGCGGC
>NW_020799143.1:20949550-20989358 GCF_003259725.1 Athene cunicularia | reverse complement strand
AAAAAAAAAAAAAAAAAAAAAAAAAAAAAAAAAAAAAGCACTGAACACCCTAGAAGACAGTGAAAGTTCATAGAACTTTCTGGGTTTGTCTCTTTCAACAGACATATTTCTCCAGTAAGTTGTGCTTCATTAAGTAATTGCTTCAAGATTCAAATATAACGGAACTGTTACAATGCAGCTTTATCATAGCTAATTCCAGGTGCTACGTGCTGTAGATTTACTACCGTGTTCAGGTGCTGCTCTTTTGAAATGCCATTTGCACTCCTCCTCAATGCCACTGTTGTTCCACATGGCAATCTGTGGATAAACTGAAGTAACTTATTGTGGGTGAGACAGCTCCCCAGGAAAACCCTCATTGTGTCAGGGCAGCTGCGAACAAACTCCCCGTGGAAATCCTTGAAAAATGGAGAGCCCAGGTGAGAGCGAGTAGGTTCAGACAGAGTGGATGGGACAGTGATTGAGATCGGGGAAGAGTTCAATAAACAGCCGATTCTGTGTTCAGTGATACCCCTTTCACATTCTGAAAAAGTTTCCTGTAAACAGTGAACTCTCAGCCTCCCTGGGCTAAAGAATAATTTTGATTTTTACAACTTCCACCTTGAAGATTTTGACTTCTGATTTCATCACATGGCAAAAAGAAAATAATTGTAAATCAGTGCTTCATATATAAAAATGTAAGAGTTTTTGTTAAGTGATGAAGTATGCACACTGTAAATATAATCAAAAATATTATTAGGATATCACATGGGAAAAAAAAAAAAAAAAGGATTACTTGAACAGGCCAGGGTTACATGGTCTGTATGCATCTCCACACTGGCAGTTTGAAGCACCTCAGCCATTTGGTTTGCCTTGGCATTGATTGGAAACCTGTTAGTTCTTCTAAAGAGTTATGAGATGTCAAAACCAGATACACTGAAACTCAATAGGCATCTTACAGACTATGTGGACATGCAAGAAAGGTAAAAGATTCAGAAGATGTTTTCAAAATTTCAACAATTTCCAGTAAGAGTCATGGCTCACTCACACATACAAAGTGCCCTTCAAAGCCAGGATTTATTTGCACAGATGGTTTACATTTATTTCACATTACAGATTGGGAGGTTCTCATTAGTGGCTAACAGCTGATAGAGAGTGCCTGTTGATCCAGACTTACATTGTTCAGGCTCAGGATGTTGCAGATGTGGAGATTGTTTTAACCATCCTTCTAGAGCCCCCACATAGATTAGCTAAAATGCAGATTTACTCTCTGTATCTGCATTTGCAAGATATAGATGAAGTGCCTACATCTCAAACATCCAACCTGTACCAGTGATGGCAGGGGTTAAAGGTAAGCTGCATTGTTCACTTGCAGTCTGTGAGATGGCCACTTGAAAAAGATACCGAAAAGATGTTTTCACAGCTTCATAGACGGCCAGAGGCAGCCTGGGATATGTGTGTATTGTACCCCAACTTCTATCAATTTTTGAAATAAAAGTGGAGGCAGGTGAGTTTTGCAAGTGACCACAAGGAGAACATGTAGAAAATCCCCTATAATTGTTATCATATCCCCTATAATTACATTAGCTACTAACCAAAAGTTCATGTATCTGAATTGTAATAGCCATCTGTTTCTCTGTACTTGTAATGATTTTTCTCCCAACAATAAACATGTATTACAAGCCAAGGACAACAAAATCTGTAAGAAGAATGATGTGGTTCACAGATTAGTATCTCTACCAATAACGTAAAGGTTTGGATCAACTGACCCATTCTCACATAAATACTTCATTAATAATGATGACAGAAACAAAAAAAAAAAAAAAAGTGTTGTTAAATTAGTATAAGGAGGATAACTAACAATAAAATAGATTCTATATTTTTCTCACAAAATTAAATATCAGAGCATATCCTGGTTAAATGCAAAATAATTGGAATATTTGAGTGAAACAGTCTTTGGCTTACATCTGGTTCAATGTTTCTCTCCTTAAGTCAGGAGAGAAGAGACATCTGCTGAATACTTGGATTCTGTGTCTACACATTTGCGTGACTAGGCTTTCATTTTTACATATGCTAAATATGTAGTTTTTAATAGCTGATATGTAGTTTACTGCACCATGTATGAATCATAAGTCACTCTTCTTCACCACTTCCTTGTTTCCAGGAAGCTTCATGAAGTACAACTTTATTATTTTTACAGTATTTCCATTTTGGATCTTCTCTTGCTTTTGTAAATCTTTGACTTGGTAAAGCAAGCACAGAAATTTCTTTTGTGCAGGAGAGGGAAGGAGGAGGGAGTCAAATGAAAAATCCTGAAGGACAACATCTCTAAGTACCACAGCAGTACCTTCTAAAGCTGGAAGATAAAGCTGATGAGAAGGTTACCATGACTACAGAGGCGGCATATTTGAATGAAAATTGATGTTAAGCTTTTAAATGCTAATTGCAGCTCAGAAGAGGTGACAATTGAAATATCAAAATTATTTCAACATTTCACAATGTATAACAAGTGAAAGAGGGTGAAAAAGATGGCAACATCAAATTAAGTTGAAACACTGTTACAGTCTTTATCATTAAAGTATGTTACATCATTTACTTGTTTGTAGTAATAAGGAAACATTGCATATAAATCACAGTGCCTGAGGTACAGAAACTGTTTTTATTATCTGAGTAATACATTCTTGAGGAATATATTGAGCAAAATTAAACAGGCTTCTTTATATTAACTACAATAACAAGTTTCCATCAGCCTGCATTAAAGAGACTATTAAAACTTAATATTCAGAAACTACTTTAAATTCTCAGTTACGAGTAAATCTTACAAGTGCCTGAAGTTAGGAATGTTTCTCATCTCTGCTCCATTTATTCAGAAATAAAAGGTGAATATATACACAGTGATACAGAGTCCTCACTAGAGTCAAAACTGTAAGCTAAAATGGCGTGTAGACCAGTATCATTGTGTAACTACAGCAATTTGCTGTTACACCGTCTAACCAGACTTAGGGGTTTAGCTGTAAAAGATGCAAAAGATGTGCTTTATATTCAACTGTAAGCACTGGATTACTGATAAACCTCAAAGATCATCTGATATTTCTATTTCTTTTGCAATGAGTTAAATTCTACTTGTGAACAAGTGCTTTTTAAAATAGTCTTGATACCATTACTGTATGTCATGATCCGTTGTAATACAAATTCACATTTTGTAACAAATGACTGATTTTAAAAGCTTTGAGAGTTTTTGAGGTATTTTGTTTGTTAATATATGAGAAATCTGTAGGCTTTACCTGTGTTCTGCATAGTTACTATGAGCACTTTAAACATCTTTATTAAGGAAGCTAAAGCTAGCTGCTTTTTTTGATTCCAGTTTCTGCTAGTGAACACAGTGATAGGAAACTATAAATTGAGTATACCTTTAATAGACAAAGGGGTTTTTGGCCATGTTTTCAGAATGGTAAATAACATGTTTTTCCAATGTAATGTTTAAAATACTAATTAGATATATAGCAGTTGTAAACGTTATCATCATGCCAGTCTCTTTAAAGGACACAGTCTCCATCAATGAAAGTACAAATCTCCCTTCTCTATCTAGACTTGAGAGGTCCATGTCAGAGCAGAATCACCACAGCCTAATGACATGACAGAAAGAAATACTGTATGGGATATCATTATTTAAATCAACTTTAAAATCTGGATATGTTATATCCAGATTATTATTTTTACTTGCAGGGTAATTGCACTTTCCAAAAAACAGCAGGATGAAGCAACGCGACTTTCTCTTTCAGATGACTTTCAGGTGTGATAATTTGCTTCTCTGAAGATCCTTGTATCTAAGCACAATAATGTAACCCCAGTGAGCTGCCCTGAAGTCAATGGGAGTGCTTATTTTGCTATAATCCGTGGTCTACCAGCCTCATTTATAAGAACACCTGCAAGCTGGCAAGTCAGCAGCCTTAGGAACAATTGTTGGTTTGGTGGATGAGCTCCAACATCCTTGCCAATTTCCCAGCAGTTTCACATATCAATTGTTTGGAGCCTCAGCTTGAAACCCTCTGTTCCCTGCGATGACTTGCAAGACTTAGTAGTGCCTCATGAATAGAGGTCAAACTTGATATTATCTGCAACTCAGATTCCTTAAACAATTTATTTCTGACTAGGCCATTGTCCAGGCAGAGCTGGAGGGAAATGTCTCCCACTGACCATTCTCCTCTCTCAAATTAAATTATCTTTGTTGCTATACCATCACACAGCAATTACATTTTCCTTTCTTCTCTCTATCCTTATGTTCAGGCTCCTCATATTCCTTGCACTTGATGAATTACAAGCTCTTTCTCTTCACCTCTGCAGTAATCTAGTTTTCAGGTAATCTCCACCCTCACGGAAAATAAATATAAGGCAAAAATTGTCTTCAAATAGTGAGTTGTGAAATGGTGAAAATTTATGAAATAAGTATTACAATCTGCTGATTAACTAACTATGCACAGATTTGGTGTGCAGAGAAGTCATGATGAAAGACAAAAAGATGTCTTTTAGAACTAAAGTCAGGGATAACCCCTTGACATTTCCAAGGAAAGGAAAGGAAATCCATGGAGTCATTTCCCTTTTAAGTTGCTATGTTCTTGTCTGCATAGTACCGATTAGTGTTGCTCAGTTAAAGAGCCCTGCACACATGCACTGAAAGTGCTTGTACCATGGACAAAAACACGCCCAGGTCAATAGACCAGAGACCCCATCTATCAGCAGTTACAAAACTTTCAGTGGTTGCAATAAAAACAAAAATCTGTCAAAGAATAACTGACATATTGGGCTTTATATATGGTAATGGTCACAGCACTGAGTCAGGCTATACTGAATTTAGAGTAGGATCAAAAGGGTGGTTTAAAGCAGCACCACAAAATTGGTCCCATCAACTGAAAAAAAACCCAGACCTTTCAAAGTAATAAGAGAATCTGGAATCAGAACATAAAAGGAAAGTTGGAACTGGAATAAATGGATGTTTTGAGAAGCTTTCAGAAGACAAGATACCCAGTTTTTTAAAATGGAAGATTTTATCACAGACTAAATAATTTTGTGTAACTAAATAAATGTGTAATTTTCTTTCATTCATTAAGAACTTTTTACAGAAGTTCATCCCCAAACCTAGCCAAATTTCCCAAACGTACAAACTTGAATTCTGTAGGATAATTTTGATCATAGATGAAATGCAACAATCTTTTTGGTGTACTGCAGTAGCTTTTTAAAGAATCAGACAAAGAAAACAAACCAACATAGCAGTTCAGTAGAAGCAGCAAAGAATTATTTCTACAGTTGAGATTTGGGAGAAAATATAATAATGGGATCTAGAATTAACCATATAAGGTTGTTGGATTTTCTTAAATCCATCTTGATTATGATGCAGTTTAATGCACAGGCTAAGGTAGGAATAAACAAAGGAGACATAGTTTGGAAGGTGGCTTAAATATTCAAAAAGCTCAAATGCATCATCCATTAGACATTCTAAGAGTCACTGTAACATGTTCATTACATTAAGGACAATTTAAGAAGACAGATGCAATTACTTGATCTGAGTTTTTTCCAGATACGTGATCCTTAATGCTGAAAACTTCTGTTCTATGTCAGATTTGAAAGCTGTTGCCTTTTGCAGCTGTCCCCAGTTGGACCACCAGCATTGGTTCTTGCAGAATCTGAAAGTCTCCCTCCAAATACCAAATGGCCAGTGCCACCTTGGAAGCAATCTTCAATGATCAGTATTTGATTCCAAAAGAGCTGGGAATGTGTTTTTCCATTGCTTTCAGACAGACTTGAATTGTCTCATTGACTCTTACTGACTTCTGACAGCTTGCTTTATCTCTTTACTTGTGTTTAAGAGACATGAAATTACATATAAATATAAATAATATTTTAAAATAGTGTGTTCATTTAGCTCTATTTTAACGCCAAAAGCGGGTAAAAATCGTAACTCATTTCTGTAATCACTGGAAAAGAGTAACCCTTTTATGATTTCTTCCTATTTAATAGTAAATGGTGTGCACCATGCCCTAGGTCAGAGAAGATTAACATGTACACACAGAGTTAAAAATTAAACAAAGCACTATAAGGATAGTATAAAATACAGGTTGCTTCCCTTTTAAACTTGGTACTCAAGATATGTATTTTTCAGCACTAGCAAAAGAAAAAAAAAACTAAGGACATTCTTGCAGTTTATGAAGTCTTTATCACATACATCCATTATCATTTCTGCAAGTGGAAGTCCAATTCATAAGAAACAGTTAGGATATCAGTCAACACGTGTGACATTAATTATGCAGTGTTTCTTTAGGTGAGCGAACAGTTTTATGCTTGATACTGGACTATGTTGCGGTTTAACCCCAGTCAGCAGCTAAGCCCCACACAGCTGCTTTCTCACCACGCCCTTGGTGGGATGGGGGAGAAATCAAAAGGGTAAAAGTGAGAAAACTCACAGGTTGAGATAAAGACAGTTTAATAGGGAAAGCAAAAGCTGTGCATGCAAGCAAAGCAAAGCAAGGAATTTGTTCACCAGTTCCCATTGGCAGGCAAGAGTTCAGCCATCTCTGGGAAAGCAGGGCTCCATCGTGTGTAACAGTGACTTGGGAAGACAAAATGCCATAATTCTGAATGTTCCCCCCCTCCCTTCTTCTTCCCCCAGTTTTATATGATGAACATGACATCATGTGGCCTGGAACATCCCTTTTTCCAGTTGGGGTCAGCTGTCCCAGCTCTGCCCCCTCCCAACTTCTTGTGCACCTCCAGTCTACTCACAGGTGGGGTGAGGTGAGAAGCAGAAAGGGCCTTGACACTGTGTAAGCACTGCTCAGCAAAAACTAAAATATCTCTGAATTATCAACTCTGGTTCCAGCACAAATCCAAAACACTGCCCCATACTAGCTACTATGAAGAAAATTAACTTTACCCCAGCCAAAACCAGCACAGACTATAAGAACATTAGGTCCATTATTTAGCTAAACTTGTAAAAACTCCAAGGAGATGAAACTAGGTCTACTCAATGCTATCACTGGAACAAAATTTCTAGCCAGGACTAGATCACAAGGAGAGAGACTTTTTGACACTGGTGATGTTGCAGCTGGTGCTACAAGGTCAAGATTTCAACAAAGTAAGAGAAAGGTGATACTCTTCACAAAACCAACAGACAACTTTTCACATATAAGCTCTGGTTCTGGTTTGAAATGGCAGCTTTTTCTTAATATGGGTTGTGTACAGAGCTTGAGCCACAAGTGCTCGGAGTTAATTGCATCTCTTTGCTTGCACAAGGAGAAAGATATCTACCTGTGCAAACTGTGCCTGTGGGGCAACAGGGAGGCAAGACAGGGAAGTGGTGTCTTGTGGTACTCTCCATCTACCTGGTGGCCACCGCAACAGGGCCCAGGTAATGAGGATCCATACAACTTGTCTACTCTCCCTGAACATGCAGAACAAATGACTGCCAACTTCTTCTGGTCTGAAGATGGTTTTAGGCATCTTGCTAGCATAGTGCAAGAAAAGAACAACCTAAAATCTGAAAGAACTTGTTCAGATCTACGTCAGGGTGTTTTATGATGAAGGATCTATGTCTTTCTTGAAGTTTTCTTACCTTTTATAATGCACACAGTTTTGGCATTTCTTTTGGAAAAACGGGCCTGAAAATCAGCATGGTGTTACATGACTATTTAAGGACAGTGTTGCTGATTGTCATGTGCCTAACTAGGTGAATATCAAGCAGGTCAGACTATGACAGTATGATTTTCTTTCAGCGATTAGTTTGTTGTCAGACCTTTTTGGAAGAGCAGTTAATGAACAAAATACCATGTAAGGTAGCAGTTTGTCATGATTTGGGGGAAAGGCTGGTTGTGTGCTGAGGTTTGGTGTGTCTAAACTCAAGTGAAAGACTGAAAATCCCTCCTGGCATAAGTAGGACAAATTGCAAATCTACTTTTTTGGACAAATTCCTCCCTTTTGTCCTTTAAGGGGACATTCTCATTCACTCAGGTACAGCAAGAACTTGTAGGGTCAGGCAATTCAACACTGGCATTCAGGCATAAAGCACTGGGTCTGTCATTACATGTAGCTGCCCAATATGTGGATAACAGATGTGCATGGCCTTCACTAGTGTGAACATTGATGCTTCATGGTTTGCATGGAAATTTATGTTTCTAAACCTTATCCTTTGCATACAGGCTGTTTGCTGCGTTGTACCAATGCACAATGTACAAATGCATCAAGGCAAAAAGGTTTGGGACTGGCAGAAACATTGTTTAGCAAAGGCTGTACCATACTAAAGGGACATTTGGGTGATGAACACTAGGTGTGGGAAGTAAGCTTGTGATGGACACGTGCATGGTTGAAAGTCACTTGGGTCAGTGTAGGAGTTTATAAAGTAAATAAACAATTTGAGTTTTAGGTAGTGAAGTGGCTTGTGGGGGGTTGTTTGCAAAACACAAAAGCCACTTCTACTTTGGAAAAATTGTTCTCTCTGTGAGTGATTTTTACCACCTCCCAGAGGGCCCAGAAAGAATATTTTGTTTTATTTATTCTGTGGCCTAGCCAGTCCAAGAGTTCAAATTGGATAAATCAGTCATGGGATTTACCTGAATTGCTGAGGTTTTGTCTGGTGTCTGAAATCCTGCCAACCTAGTTGTAGCTCACTTTTATGCCAGCTTGATGGGGAGAGGTTGGCTACTTGTGATGCCACTTTCTAAACAGAGGGCATTGCTGGCATTAGGAATGGTAAGTGTAATTATTTGCTGGATTTGTTTTCACATCAGATGCATTCTGTGAGTAATTTTGTTAAATTGCTGATTACTAAACCTTAAAAACCAAAATTAAATATGCAGATGTTATGCTCTGCTTCAGGTAGGCATGCTACACTCATCTTTAAAGTTCCTTTTTTGAAACTTTGTTTGAAACAGAAATCAAAGCTTTCTCTTAGTAAATCAACACACTTTGGTGCCACACAGTCTCTCTTTGCTCTCCAGATAACTTGGATTTCCCATAAATAAGCAGAGAACACGTCATGAGTCTCAGAGTGGGGTGAAAGTCACAACTGTGCTAGTGGGACTGCAAGAAGAGGAATAATAATGACCTGGGTGCTTCCCCTTTCACAGCAGTGCTGCATGCTCTAAGGCACATAAGAAGAATGAAATGGAGACTGAAGGAGGAAATGTCCCATAGAAGCTGCAGCTGAGCTGCTAGGCAGTGTTGTACAGTTGGTCTAGCATGGCTGGTCTTGGGACAGCATTGTCAGACAGAGCTTCTGGGGTGGTTGTGAGGATTCTTGGGAGGTTGAACATCCACAGCTTGGTGCAGCGCAACAGGTGTGTGCCCTGCAGAGGGGAGGCATGAGGCAGAGAGGATCGCTGCTCCCCGGTGGCTCCTTTCAGGCATGGAGGAGCTTCCTGGCCAGTGTTAGTGCATAGCATGTTGGAGGCCATCATACGCAGAGGGATCCAGTTCTCACCACCTGCTGCTGTGAAGTCCTGGAGTGGGGCTGTGTGTTTTCAGACACCAGCGAACGCAAATTGTTGCAGGTCTCAAAGCTCTGGAAAAACATGTGTTTTCTAAGCAATAGTTCAACCACTACAGCAGACCTCCATGATATTTCCTAATTATCTTAAAGCTTCAGCTCTCAATATCATACTTGTTTTTTCCAAAGCATATTAGCACTTAAACATTTTATAGCATGCACTGTCAAATATGTATAGTTAGTCAACTAGTTAAGATTTCTAACCCTTTTTATTTGATCTCTAAGTATACCATTTAGTTGCTGCATCTTTCAGAATGTGGTTTGTTTTTTTTTTTTCCTTTAAAAGGTGATATCCTGGGCTATGTTGATATAGGTGTTGCTGAATGTGGGGTCTCCCACATGCTATAGCATGTCTCTTCATGTCTCTTCTCCCACTTCCTTCTGGAAAGCAAAGGTACTTATTCTTTCGGTCAGTCCATGTGACACTCATGATTTTCAACCATTAATTTCCACCATAAATGGAAACCAGTGACAGTCCCTGTAACTCAAAATAGTTCCTTTTTTCTTGGGTGCGGCTTTGCCCATTTTTTCATAATTTTGTGAATCATCATATTCCAGC
Source organism: Athene cunicularia (assembly GCF_003259725.1). Lineage (NCBI taxonomy): Eukaryota > Metazoa > Chordata > Aves > Strigiformes > Strigidae > Athene > Athene cunicularia. The sequence continues at coordinate 20,979,288 of NW_020799143.1, read as the reverse complement.
CCTCAGTTTAACAACATATACCCATTTTCAAATTGCTGTCAACAAAAACCTCTACAGTTGCAAACCATGACTTAATGATGCTATCTCACTATTTTACAGTGCTAACTATCTTCAGAGTCTGGCATGAAAAGCCACTTTGGGTGACTGCTTTATTATTTTTATATAATTTTCCACCAACCTGTTGAATTAGTTACAGCAGGGCCTGCCAATTACAAAATCAACCTTTTGTGGAAATTACCTAAACTGATGACTATTACACAACACGTCACCATCAGACATCAGTTTTATAGTATAGTGGCAAGAAGGACTTTGATAAACAATCATGTAACAGTCTGTGATCTCTTTTCTAGCAGAGCAGCCTCTGAGATATTAGAATAATAATGCAATTCCCAGTCAACCAAGCTCAAGTCCTGTAAGGGGCCCACGTTTTTCCTGATATTTAATGTAAACATTTTTTTGTTGCCTTGGCCTGTAACTCTGACACAAGGACAAATTTTAGCGTTTTTGTTGAATACAGAATTGTTGAATGAGACCTTTCATTTCAGTAGTAGTTGTGCAACTTCAAGTGTATAAAGAAGACTGTATTTGCTAACTTAAAAGAGCAGGAAGATTATTTTTTCCTCCTAACTGACAAAACTGCTTTGCTTTACATACCATAGAGGAATGACTCAAGAAAAGGAAATGACATTTGGGAAATAATGTCAATGTTCAACACAATGTGTCTTCAACTCCTGATTTGAGAAATCTGGTCTAGTGGAAGGTGTCCCTGCCCCTGGCAGGAGGGTTGAACTAGATGATATTTAAGGTCCCTCCCAACACAAACCATCCTATGATTCTATGATTATAAAGGTAATTTCTGCTTTGGCCCCTTTAAAAAGTATATCCTTTACATGCACACGTGGGTCTAATGCTCATGTGCTCTTCTGTGTTTCATGATTAAGAAAGCAAACTTATGCCTACATGAGAATCTCAAACAACAGGAAGGTGAGTCTGTCTGGTTTTCCTACCATTCACAAAGTCATATGCATATAAAGGGGAAAAACAGAGTATTTATCAAGAATTCCATGAGAGCTGTGGCATTAATTGAATAATATGAAAGTTCAGGAGCAAAATTAACAAGTTACAGCTCCATTTTCAGCCATTAAGATAAATCAGGAACAAACTATTCTGCTAAGCAATTTAGGACTCAGAATAATGTATTATTACATTAAATTACAATCAGGCAGAAATTGGAGTATGTTAACTATGTAGCCTGCAAATAATATTTTATAAAATGAGCATAGCTGAGCACCAAGACCTCAGGAAGTTCATTACTCAGTAACTATACTTTCCATTATCACACTAATCACAGTAGTTGTATGATTCAATCTAACAGGGTAAGTGAATATTTCTAGGTAGCAAAAATTATTTCTATAATGACATGGTGAATAAAGTGACTTTGCAGGTTCTTACAACCTTTAAAAACTGGTGAAAAATAAATGTCTATATTCATTACCATGCCAAAATTTTTGGATAGTTGAAAGTGACACATGCCGCCTTCAAGGAAAACTTTACATGCACCACAGCCGGAAAAAAAAAAAAAAAAATTAACCATGCTTTCTGATAAGCTGGGAATGCAAGGTAGCTTCTCAGAGACAGAGGGGAAATTATTATAGTGTGCTGATGACTGCAATAACGCTGCTCTTTTATATTCATGTATTCACACAATTGTATACTCTAAGATTATAAATTATTAATTTGCTGATAAAATTAACAATCTTAAGTATTATGGACTGATACTGAGATCATCACACATTCTTATTTAGTGAGGCACTTAATACTTGCAATGGATGAATTATCTCTTCAAGTAAAAAGCATATGGAATTTCATTCCATATAGTTAAGAAAATGTAATTACATGTATCACTAGAAGTACCTTCTGTTGCATCCACTGAACATTTTTTAAGAACTCAATTAACTCTTTAACATGCACTTTTGTCTTTTAAGAGGGTTCTCCTTCACTCCAATACCCAAACTGAACCAAATTCAAACCTTAACTGCTAGAGAAAGTAAGGATCTAACCTTGGTTGTTGAATGATTCTCAGACTGTGTTAGGAAGTAACCTCACCTAAAAAATAACCTCCTGAATCAGTGGAGTGAAATGGATAAGGATCATCCCAAAGCTGAGAAATCCTAAAATCTACTTTCATCATAACCTGGTATCACTGCTAGCAAGGGCAGTACTGCAACCCAGGACAAAATTCCAAGTTTTCTTCTCAGTTGTTCTAGCTCTACACTTCAGTAGAGTTATTCCAGGTTAAACAGCTGGTGAGATTGACCTTGTTAATTACTTTAGTCACAGCATGACCTCACCTAGAGCAGGCTGAAATCCAGAACAGCAGCCAAGCAGCCTCTCTGTGCAAAAATAGCACTTTCAGAAATTTCTCCCTGTAGAGCTTTTCACTGCATGCTACCAGTGACATTTTATATCATCCTCATCATCGACATTTATATTGGTTTTGCATTTCATAGAATCTGGATATTGAGAACACATTGACCAAATAATTTTACTCTTTTTACTTCCAATTTTAGGCTCACATCACAATCTTAAACATAAAGTATGTCAAGATTGAAAATACTATAGAATTGTTTTACTGGAAATACTATGAAAAACCCCCACACAAGAGTACTATTAGTTTAATTTGGTTTGGAGCAATCCTTAAGATTGACTTCATCACCAATCAAGCTTGAGGCATATCATTTGGACCACATAGACATGCTTGTTTCTGTGATATCTATAGATGTTGAGCCAAGATGAATTCAAAACATCTTAGTTCTGCACAGTTAGCATACATATGTGTTTAAAGAAAATATTTTTAAAGAAAGCTTGGTAATAAAACAGGTGAAATTTTAAACACTTTATTAAATGTACAGCTTGACAGTTTCAAGTTACATAAATTCTGGTTTAGTTTTATTGCTGTAATAAATTGAAAATACATGGAGGTGAATTTGAAAAAAACACCCATTCTGATATTCCTATTCATGTGTTCCTTATGTAGAGTAGCAATTTATATCTGGTTCCAGAAAATAATTTACTCAAAGACTTGTTTCAAAACTGTCACAGGGACAAAAATATCAACAAATGCCTTATGCGTATATGACCCATGGCCACTGCCAGACACTATTTCCACATAGTGATTTTTGCAAAAGAACAGTAGGAGAGTTCATCTGCAGAGGTTATTCTCCCAATCAGATGAGCTTTAATCCCATTTTAATCTCAGTGGGCTATATTAAACAAAAGCAGAAGGTCTGGATTTTAGAACAGATTAGCCTTGACCTCACAGAGATCAGACTTACTAAGTAATCAGGTGTACATAAATTGCCACCAACCAGGGCTTCTAATGATGCATTGAGGGTAGCAACAGAGGAACAAAGTAAAACGTCTTTGTACTACAAAGCATGAGAGAAAAGTACAGCAATCACTGCACAGCAAAAGAGAAAAGAACAGCAATCACTGCACTACTAAATTGTACTGAGTGCATGAAGTTTACAGTAAGCTCCCCTCTATCAAATATTTTACTGCACCTTAACGAAGTAATTTACTTTCTTTAAGTATTAAGAAAGGATGAGGAAAAAACCTCTAGGTGGGAGCTGCAGAGGACTATCTGTTTAGAGTTTGTGAAAATTTTACCATACAATTAGTAACAGATGCAAACTGCATAAAGGATAATACTTTTTAAAAACTCACTAGACTGACTATGATTTTCAGCAGAAACACTACAAAGCAGCCACTCATCATCTGGTTGTCATTTATATCTTTACTGCTGTAAAACCTGCTACATATGATTGGGGATAATCTCCAGGTTACATAGCCCCAATGCTCTGCTATATCACGTAATTTTGCATGTGGCAGTGTATTAAAGGCTTCAAGAAGTCTACTCACAGGAGCTCCACAAGATTTTTCATGTCTGGAAAACAGGAAAATTCAGGTGCTTTTAAACAAAGATACCATGTTCTTGTTTCATTTAGTTTGTAAAACTAGTGTTTGTTTGCTTTGTCCCATTTGCATCCAAGTTTTTAACTATTCTCTTGTTCAAAATTTGTTCTAATATTAAGGTTATGTTAAACAGTTGTCATGTCACAGTAAATCCAGTTTCAAAGGACAATTTCAATACCTCATCTGTAAAAAGCAAAGCACTGAATTTGTCTAAAATCTCTCCACTAGTTTATGATGGGTTTGTGTGGCAAAATTCTTGCTAGTCAGGAGGGAGATACAGCAGTGGCCACTGTGAGAAGCTTCTCGAAGCTCCCCTGGCCCTAGGTTGGACCTGCTTCTGGCCAAGGCTGAGCCAGTTAGTGATGGTGGCCATGCGTCTGTGATAACATATTTAAGAAGCGGAGTTGTGAGGAGGACACCTATGCAAACACTGAGGTCAGTGGAAGAAAAGAGGAGGAAGTAGGAGAGGCGCACCGGTGCAGAGACCACCCCTGTATCCCGTGGTGAGAGGGCAGGGCTGCCCCCCACTGCCACACATGGAGGTCACCAGAGGAGTAGAGATCTGCCTGCACCCATGGAGGACCCCATGCCAGAGCAGATGACTGCACCCAAATGAGACTGGAACTCCGTGGGAAGAAGAAGCCCCCACTGCTGTAGTTTGGCACTGGGAGGACGGTAACATGTGGGGGTGACCTTTGCCAGAGCAGCACACGAATGGCTGCAGTGGGAAGAACTCATGCCAGGACTGTCTCCTGTGAGAGGGACACTATGCCAGAGCAAGGGAGAATGTGAGGAGTCCTTCCCCTGAGGAGGAAGAAGTGGTGGACTGACTGTAATCCCCATTCTTTCCTCTTGCACCACTTGGTGGGGAGGAGGTGGAGAGATCAGGAACAAAACTGAGCCCAGGAAGAAGGAAGGGGTGGGGACAAGGTGTTTTTAAGGTGTGGTAATTCTTCTCACTATCCTACTTTTTCTGTTTAAGTGTTGTTCTTAGTGTTTGAATTAAAACTATGTTCTTTTTCTTCCCCTAAACCATGACAGAATTCAAAACTGTTCTAAGGTTTTTTTTGAGGGAGCTCAGCAGATTTTATTCTAGATCAAGTATTGTCTGTCTTTCTACAGACAGCATAAAGTTGACATAAATGCAGTGTCATTTTTATGGTTTGACCCCAGAGGGTAACTGAGCACCATCAACTGCTCAATCACTGCTTCTCTCCCAGCTGTGGGAAGGAGGAAATGAACCAGAAGACTCTGGAATAGAGATAATGACAGAGAGGGGTGGCTCACCAATTATGGTCACAGGCAGAAGACTGGCTCATTAGGAAAAAAAAAAAAAAAAAAAAAAAAAAACTAACAACAACAACTACACTTAACAGACAAGATAGGTCAGTGAGAAGTGTTACCATACCTTAAAAACACCTTCCCCTACCCCTCTTTTCTTCCTGGGCTGAGTTTTGTTCAAAATATCTCTACATCCTCCCCCAGCAGTGCAGGAGCAGGGGATGAGGGGTACAGTCAGTCCACTGCTTCTTCCTCCAAGGCAGCAGGGAAGCACTCTTCTGCATTCTTCTCCTGGCTCCACATGGCGTCCCTCTCACAGGAGACAGTCCTCCACAAACCCCCTCCACTGAGAGTCCTCCCCATGGGATGCTTTATTCCTGAGATGCTTCGGCGTTGGTCACCTCCACATGTTGCAGTCCTCCCACTGCTGAACTATAACAGCTGGGGCTGCTTCTTCCCAAAGAGTCCCCGGCGTCCTTCACTGGCTGCAGGCAAATCTCTGCTCTTCCAATGACCTCTGTGAGTGACAGGGGGGGTCGCCCTTCTGTCTCACCACCAGATACAGGGCAGGGGTCTCTGCCCCTGTGCACCTCTCCCCTTTCCTTCTCCTTCCTTCCACTGACCTTGGTGTTCACATATGTATCCCACTCATAGCTCTTCCTCACAAGTCCTCCAACCCCCTCTCCCTTCTTAAATACATTATCGCAAGAGGCACTGCAACCATCGCTACTGGCCCAGCCTTGGGCAGAGGTGAGTCTGGCTTGGAGTTGGAGAAGCCTTCAAGAAGCTTCTCACGGGGGATGACCACTGTTACCAAAAACACAAACTGACACTGTTACCCCACAAACCCAACACAATCATAAATGAGGGCTAATGCAAAAGAATTAGGAATTATATTTTACCTGTCTGGTGCAGCTCAGCTTTTCCCTGCCAAATGATCTGCTGCTGTGTAAATGTGACCTTAGTCATCACATAACCACAGCCTAGTGGCTGAATCTGAATTTTCATTTTTTTAAACTACAGATACTATTGATACCATTTTCTAGTTGCATGGTATCAACTTCAAAAACCTCATTTTATAAATCAATAATAAATACCTTCAATAAGGTATTTATTAAATATGCTGTATTTAGTTCTAACCTTGCTACTCAGCCTATAATTTCCTTTTCCATAACATTATTCGCATTCTCTGTTTCTATGTTCAACATCATCACCTTTATTGAAAAATCAAGTCAGAATACTCATTTAATTTTGGAATATATGCTGTTTCATCTTAATCTTTACTTCAGCCTTACAGAGAGGTGTCCCATCTCTCTTTTTGTTGTCATTTTCTTTCTGCATGTAGTATTGGTGACAGCAAACTTTAATTTCTTTTTAAAGTTCAAGGTTAAATAGAATTTTGACAATCCTAATTTTACTCCTAACTGCACAGGCACTACTATATTGGCTGCAGATCCCTTTCCCTTTCAACTTTCATATCCTTTGTTACTCTTAAAGACTTCTCCATGTATTTATCTTTTCAGTATCATCCTGAGACCTTTCCTAGAAGCTTCAACATAAGAAAATGTCAGGCCTGGTCTGTGTTCAAGTCCTTCAGTGATGCTGATTTCACTAATGAGTTCCTTTCACTTATTTTACTGAGGATGTCTCTGCACAGGGACATACTAATTTATTAGCCAGTGTTTACAGTGATACAGTTTTGAGAGACACATTGCTACCAAAAAAGCAACACAGAGACAGACAGAGAAGGGTGACTAAATTAAGTGGGAAAAAAAATTAACTTTGATATCTGTGAACCATCAGCCTAGTACTTTAAAAAAATTTTCTCATCCTCCTATCTCTGAAGACACTCATCCAAAGCAGACAGTATTTTTTCATCTCATCTACCTGTCTACTCACATACTTGTCTGTCCTCTTACTCACCCAACTGTGGCCATACATCCTTGCAATTTTTTGTCAGTGATCTCCTGCTTAACTGATAGCAGTGTCCCAGCCTCAGCATGTCTGCTCTGGAGTGGTAGGGTGTAAGGTACAGCTTATGATTATGATCCAAATCTTATGGTTCTTCTCTGAACCCTTCAGGAGCTCAGAGCTTATAATGATTTCTTATTATTTGAGATGCCCTCTTCAGAATGGTGTTTCATCGACAGTTGTGTTTTTTGATGTTGAATGGTCCCCTAGGTACCCAGCCTTGTGCCTACTTCGGGGGGCACACCCTCTCTAGTGGTGCACAGCACAAGCCCCTTGCTCTGCTCTATTACTGTTGGGAACAGCTCTGTTGACTGTGTATCTATTAGCAGTGCAATGAGCAGGAAGGGTTCACAGGTTAGGATCCGCTGGGTCAATGACTGCAGGGTAAAGATGAGGAGGAAAAGGAGTACCACACAGAGAGATGTTTGTCTTCCCTCCAGAGTGTTTCAGAAATACTAAAAACAACCAGCAAAGCTGCTACTAGTGGTTGGATTCTTACTGTTCTCAGTGAAGACATGTTCTTATTCGGTTTTGATATCATTGTCATAATGATTGTCAAGTTAATAAGACAAATATAAAAAAGAAACAAGTAAATCAAGACAGAAACAGAAACCTGAATCAGAGGTAATTTTTAACTTTTTTTTTTTTTTAAATTTATTTAATAGTACTCTGGTCTGTACTAAGATAATTCCATTACTATTATTGTTGGCTATTTCTTCATAAGCTGCAAAGACATAGAAAGAAAGCTGCATCTTCCCAGTTATGAAATATAAATAGACTGCTTTACAATCCACATGTGCTGCTGCTTCACTGTGTTCTGATCAGTAGCTGGAGTCCATCTGCAAAAAGACACAGGCAGCAGGGACATTTCTAGTGAATCTCTTACTTTTAAGTAGCACTGGAAATAACCACTGAGATCTGTTTTCTTGACAGCTTGATTCAGAAAACAGTAGAAGAGTTACAGAAGGTTTAACCAGGCATTCTGCTATAGAAAGGGATCAGAACAAAGATTCAGAGAACAGCAGTGGCAGTCACAGAGGTTTTGTGTAGGAAACTTCTAATTAGTACATGGAACATTTTGGGGTCATGTTTTCTCTTGTCACACAGGTATCACAAAAAGTGCATACACATACACACACACACACACACACACACACACTCACACATGTATATAAGTAGAAAGTACTTTTTAACTTCAGATTAGATTCTGAAAACACCAAGTGATTTTCTAAAGCAAGCCACCACAGTTAGCTGAGTTACTGGAATTGTTCATGTTGGTAATCTCAACCCACTGCAGATGTGAGGAAAAAATTGTCTTCCACTGGGCTAGCGTGCCTTACTGTGGTTTTTCCGCTAATGATCATCATGTAATTATTGCAGGTCACTATGTGAATAGGAATTTCTTTAGCTACTCAGAGATAAACCTGTTCCCACTGGCATCTCTAGGAATAGTATCTTCCCCTTCTCTGCCAACTACTAAGCCAAAGTCTCAGGAGAGGAGTCCCAGTTCTCTGGCCATCTGCTCATAGCTTCTTAAAGCAACTGGAAAAAATGTCTGTCCCCACTACTAGTCATAAGGTACCAGCAACTGCTCTGTGAAGTGTCCAGAGTGAAGTAGTGACTGAAACACTCCTTGCACTAAAGGTGCTTTTGTGCGCTTACCCTCCTGTGCCTGCAAGCCATTCAGGCATATTTTGTTTCATTTGTGAATTCAGGAAGCTCTGTGGGCAGCAGTACAGAAATAGTTCTCCTGAAAAGTGTTTAACGTAGAAGCTGTGGCTCTCCACTCCTGTATGCCAGAGAGGGTCATAAGATACCTGCCAGAATGGAAATGGGAATGGGGATCTGTAAGTATGTATGTCTATTTTTTAGGCTCTCTTCTTTGCAAAAGGGAGCCATAACGGTACAACCTGCAGGGTATCTGCAGCCACAGTGCTTTTGAAGGCTTTCCTGTGCCTGTTGAGATCCTTTGCTTAAAAGCTGTTTTACTCAAGCTTGATGCAGGATCTAGGATTTGGCCCTTCTGAGAAACTCTTGAGAATTGCAGAGAAGTCTGTCAGCTTATTTTCTGTGTCTTTTACAAGGGACCTTGTCAGTGCTGTCCTATGTGAAACTTGTCCCTGGGTGAATTGTTCTGAAGAAAGGCAAATGCTTTCCCCTTCATCAGGAAGAGGAGTCTTGTATTACTCCTCCTCACTGGTTGCATTAAATGCATAGAGAAGCATTAAAAAAGCCCTGTGTAATTTTCATATGCATAGCTCAGCACTGACATGACACAGCATTTTTGCAAATGGTATGGAAAAATGGTTGCTCTGGATTGATTATCTTGGTGGACAGGCTGGATTTTGAGCTGCCAACAACCTTCACCCGGTTTCAGATCAACACAGCCAGCAGTGGTGTGAAGTAGCTATGCTTTCCATGGTTCTTCTTTACTGTTTCATTGTTTATTCTCCTGCTGTTACCTGAATGCTAACTACTTGGAAAGATGTCCACTGCATGCATTTGGATTGCTTTTAAAGCAGCCTAATTCTTGGTGTTTCAACATTTCCTGTTTAGCCTCTAGTGGACATACCTCTCCCTTTCCCCCACCACTGCCTGCCATTCTCCTTAGAGTTCCAGGGGCCCTTCAGGGAATCCTGGGACAAGCCGAGTGGGCAGGAGGGAGGGCAGAGCAAATGCGAGGCTGTTATTTACTGCCCACCATGTGTACATCTGTGCCAGCTGTGCCATGCTGTGCTATGGTATGACTAGGACTCTCCCAGGCACAGATTTTGGTCTGGTTTCCCTTCTCTTAGCCCAATATGACTTAAGATCACCAGCTCACTAATACCGTGTGTAAACTGACACAGGCAGGACACAGGAACAACCACAAAACCACAGATGAAATGCAAAGGGTAAATTTATTCTTATTACCTCGCAAGCTGGGGTATCTCTGCAGCAGCACCTAAACAGAGCCATACAAGTGGGGACACAGGCACTGTGGAGCTTGCTAGACAGAAAGAGGAGAAGAAAAGATCTTGAGCTTGCTGCTTTTGCCTGTATATATTAAAGATTTTTGCAGGCAGTTTTCCACTGTGCTTTGATCTTTCCCACAGCAGGGCAGGAATCTCAAGGATGTTCAGTAAGGTGCTTCTGATTCTCTCACAGGCCTATGTTATCTAAACGCAGAGATTCTATCCATCAAGTGCAAAAAGCTAAAGAACAATTAGTATGATATATGTGTTTTTTGACACCCCAGCTGCAAGTCATTTAAGCATGTTTACAATCTTCCTCGCCAATCTTCCACTGTATTCCCATATACCACTAGTGATAGTGTATGCAGAGATGTTTGCAGTTTATATTGATGTACATTTACTAAATGTTTTGGAGACCACTAACAGCAGAGTTACAGTACCATGGATTTCAGCTCCTGGGTACTTACTGAATGGATCTTGCTCTGCTGTAGCTTTACTGCTTTCCAAGTGAGACAAATAATTCTGTGAATAGCAGTCACGACTTGGATCTGCAGTGCAGACGTACTGCTAGTGTGAGAGGCATTAGAGTTGTTAGCATTTCCATGCACTGCATGAATTAACATTACATTCTAGAAGAGCCTCTTAGGATAAAGAGAGAGCCTATAAAAAGGAAATTGTCTTTCATGGCATTTGCCATCCCTGTAATGATTCTTCCCATACTCAGAACTGGATCCTCATAAGATGAAAAAGCTTTTATTTTTAATATAACAATATACCTGTCTTAAAAAAACATAGAGAGAAAGGACTTCCTCTTTTTTCTAAAAAATATCCTGTTTTTTTATACATGCAAGTCTTGATCACCTTTTCTTTTGGTTAATGGTCTGATATATAGTATGTTTAATAATTTAAGACTGAGCTAAAATGGGGTTGATCTACTTTCTTGGAATACCCTTGGGGAATATGCAGAAGAGAATTGGAGAAGCACTTATTTCATGCCACAGCTGTATATTTAACTGCTTTCATTCTTACTCAAGTGGTATCTTGCATTCTCACAGCTGAGGTAATGGAGGAAGTTGAGACTCTTAAGTGCATCAATGAGTCCTGAGAGGTGATTAGCACAGCATTCTGGAACTTACCTCCTTCATGCCAGGCAGTTCTTTGTGTGGACCATTTCTGACAAAAGTGTTCAGCCTTCAACACCCACTATAATCTGTTTACTCAGGTCTTGATTAAAAAGTTAACTAATTAATCAGTTGATGATGGCCCTGTCCATACATACTCTTTTGACTCAGTGTGCATGAACCCGAATCAGGCTGAAGCCATGCTCATTTTTATTCTGAGGGAACAGAGGCTATTATATTAGTTGCCTTGTTTCTGTAGTACATCTGCAAATGTTGAAGATATCACAGGCACTGTCACAAAAAGCTGCTCCAGAGCATCAGTTCTCCAATGGTAGTACTTACACTTCACATCTCATCTGGAGAACCAATAAATGACTGACTGACAGACTTACATTATTTTTTTGCCTCCTTGGCCCCATTTTTTTCCTCCAGCCTGCTATGGTCTGGCTTAGTGGAAATGACAGAACAAAACACCCTTAGCATCACAAACAAGATGCAAGATGAAAAAGCAATGAAGGACTCTGGGTCTAGCCTGACGTGTACCCTGTGTGTGAAAGAGTATCCTACTTCCTTGACAAAGCCTGGGCTGGCATTTCGGCCACTCACCTCTGAACACTGGGACAAGAGAAAATGAAGCTCTGCTGTCTGACATAGCCATGAAAAATTGCAGGAGGACACTTAGTCAGTAGATGAGTTACTGAAAGCAAAATTGCAGAACATTGGAGTCCATGACAGATTACACTGAGATTCTGACTCCTGTAGGGCCTATATATTCAGTGTAGAACAAACTCCTGTCAATGCCATCTAAATAATAATGACAAACCAGCTCAATTCTCTTGAAGCCTCTACAGCTAACAGAACATACATATACAACACTTTTATAGGACAGGCAGCCTTGTAGTATGCAAGACATAGAGAAGATGCAGTGCAGGGGGATGACCTTTCACAATGTGACCACTGTGAATGGTTTCAATGTAGCAATCCAAAATACATAAAGGGCTTCCAAAATCCTAAGGTTAAAAAAAATGCAGAAAAATGCAGAAACTTTTTTAGGTATTTTCTCCACAACTGACTTAAACCTCCCTGTAGAAATGCAGGTGGGCAAAACACTTGCAGGTGGAAGGTTGATGCTTACAGCCTGGGTCTCTTCTAAGATTGCCTCTTTGGGCAGAAAAAGCATTTTGCAGTGCTAAGCAGCTGAATTCAGAAGGTCTAGTTCTCTTCCACTAGTACGTAACATGATGCTTTAAATTTTACCAATTATTTTTTAATGATCCTTGTTAATAAGTAATACTGCAAAGACATGATTGCAGGTGGCACATACTGCATCTGAGCTCTTAAACTATTATGAATGCTACAGTGACTCCATCTCCTATATCTTATTCAGCACCTTAGGTTTGCCTAATAAAGCATCATTCTATCTTATCTAAGTCTTGTGCCACTCTCTCAGGCTTCAGAAACCTTACAAAGCACTCCTGCATTTCATTGATGGCAATAAATGCAAGAAAGTTGTTCATAGTATATAGCAAGATTAATAATCACATGAATTTGCAAGAGAAGCAACTGAGAAGCCCCCAGAGATCATCCCAAGTGAATTCCCTCATGACACTGGATGAAAACAACCACTGCAGCATGTAGGATCAGAGGTTCACTGAGCCCAGGAGCTGAACAGGGTGCTTGAGGAACAGTCAGCCCATATCAGCGTTTCCCCACTATGCTCTCCCAGACTGCAACGTTTTCATGCTCAAAGTCTTAACCAGAGGTTCTTTCTTTCCCTTCCCATTTAAGGGCCACATTGGGTTTATCTTCCATGATCTTGTCTAATCTCTCCTAAACCCATTAAAAAAAAACATCCCATGGCTGTGAGTTCCACAGCTTTATTCATGACAGGTGAAAAAACCTGCTAAGTGAGGTTACAGTTTTATGCCTTCCATTTCATGGCTTCTTTTGACAAAAGAGAAGTAGATCGCTGCCTTTCACAACATCTACAGTGATGCAGGCTCTGTCACAGTGTCCTCACTCATCTCTTTTTCAGGCTGAAACACAGGACATGCCCTAGTTCTTCAAAAGCCTAGCAGAAGGAAAGCTTCTCCTTATCCAATGACCAGATAAAATTTAAAATGCTAGACAAAGTTGTCCTCAGTATTTCTTCAGTCTTGTTTCAAAAGAACAAACTCCAGAAGGCAGTTTCTTTCCTGTAAAGCTGTAGCTAAAGAGTGCCAGATGGGATTGCACTTCCTGAGGTGTTAACAAGGACATGGCCTGTCCTCTCCAACAGCACAGACCCTACTGCTTTCAGACGGTAGTGATTCAGTCTGTGCTATTGATCTGGAAGTGTCAGTTACCACCACACAGGGACAAGCTGTTTTATGCCAGGGATATAAATAACAATCTGAGCATATGGGGAAGAGAGTACGCTTGGTCTAGAACCAGCTTCTTCTTTACAAGCTTAATCTTTAACATCTGGTCCAGCTCACAAGGACCTGCAGTGTGTCCCTGACACTTAGAAATTGTTCCTTCTTTTGTTCTTCTTTGGTCTCTGATACTTAGCTGTTGTAGGGTTCAGCTTTGACCTTTTACTCTCACTCAAGGTGATGGCCAGTCTTGCACTAATATAGCAGCTAGAAAACATGCACCTCAGTTAACTTACAGTACTAAGTTACTTTGAATAAAGGCAGAACAAACCTGGCCTCTGGACTCAATGGAACTCATAAATGAGGTAATTTAGAAGTGTTTCTTTGTCAAATAAATTACCAGCTATAAGTGAGGAAACAAACCAGGCTGCTAACAAAAATTGTCATTAGCATTCAGCTGCATCTCAGGAGAGGGAATAAACTGGGCCCTTGTGAAAGTCCACAGCTAAAATGATAAGATTTCAGGCACAAAACCCATAGTGCATTCCCCAGAAACTTTAGTAAAAAAGTACTTTGTGTCTCATAAGAAAATATATCTCTAACATAAATGTTGACCACACATTTTGCTGTGCTTTCATGTTGGGTCTGTACATTTACATGTTGCATGCTTCTAACTTTATTTCCTTGGACAAATGGTAACTTTTAGATACAGAGATAGTATTGCTGTTGGTGTGCCTTTTGGGTTTGGTGGATTTGCATGGGGATGTGTGCACTTATTACAAGAATGGTATTCATATTCCAGTTCCTACTGAACACCCAATTTTTTTGGCATATGAAAGCTTATATCCCAAGAGTCCAGGATGATTAATATTTGTGAAATAGGTGAGGAAGGAAAACGTAAACATTTGTTTTACACATCTTTAAAGCTCAAGGCTTTGGCTAATATAGCTGAGAAATTGCCATTGTGGAGAGAAGTATGGTTTAAATCATCCTTGCACAGCCTTTGCTAGGCTTAGGTAATTCTCCATCTATCCTTATCAGAGTTCAAGGAAACTTTTGTTTGTACCTCCATTTTCAGACCTGAAAGTTGTAAAGAGTTAGACTAAAGCTGTGTATTTAAATAATTTGTTATTATGTATCCCACAACATACTTAATCTAACCCTTTAACTATAGAGATGGGAGACACCATATTCCTCTGCCAGGCAGCATTTTGAATGCTGCATCATTTCTGCGCATGTACAGAGTGCCCTGATGTGTCTGTCTCCTTTGACATCAGGATGGCAGCACGTATAGCCCTTGGCCATCTCTTCCCACAAGAAGAGCCAGCATACCCACCACATGTCCGCCTTCGTGTAGAGCATGAGGATGAAGGCCATGCCAGTCTGGAAATCCCTTCTGTGCTGGTGATTTTCTAGCTTCACTTTGTTAAAGAAGGCTGCAACGAGCGCTGATGTGTCCACAAAGTGTCCAGCGCGGGGGCTTCTCCGGGCATGGAGCGAAAGGCTGTTGTAGACTAAGGTCCTTCAGTCACCAGGCAGATAAGCAGATTAAGGGTGTTCCTGCCGGCGGAAAGACGGGCCGACCCGTTAAGGGTTAAAAGAAACCCGAAGGGCTTTCCCCTTGCGATCTGCGCACTGTGCAGAGACACCTGGTGCCGGGCCGGCGGCGGCGCGCAGCCACATCCGCGGGGTTGTACCACCACCCAGCGGGCGGCGCGGGGAGAGACCCCGCGCGTCCCCCCCTTAGTTTCACCGGGGCTGCTCTCCTGCGCTGAGACAACAGTGGAGCTCGTCTTTAAGAGTGAGTTTCCCGCGTACCGCTTTTGTGTGCAGTAGCTAGTGATGCAAGCTTCGGTTGTTGGGTTTTTTTTAATGTACTTATTCATAGAAAATATAACTGGCCCTTGGAACCTCGCCTGGTGGTTTGGCCTGGAGATAGATTTCTGAAATCTTCAGTTATTCAGCACTGAATTCTGTCACGCATTGTTCATCCACTAGCCCCTTCCTGGCTAAACTGTAAAAATGCGTGGCTACTTCAACAGTCCCACCTGGAAGCCACATGTACTGAATGCAAACACAGGACCATGTTTTCTCTGTGGCTGCAATCCTTTTTTGATGGTTAAGGCACTCACAACAGCTATGTGGTTGCTCATTTGCCCTAGTAAACAGAGAAAATCACTGATGAGCTTGGGGTATCCTGCACACAGCTCCCACAATACTAAGTCTACATGAAACACTGCTCCTTCACTGAAACACCTCTACTCTTGAAAACAAGAGGGGTACTGTCCTGCAGTAGGCTGCACGAAAGGCATTACACTGGTCTGCATGTAAAGCCTGGTGGCCCCAGTAATAAAAACTACATATTAGACAGATTTTTCCTGGCTTTTTAAGATGAAGCTAACAGATATTCAACTGGACAGATGTTCTAGCAGCATATGGAGATCATAAGGAAAATAAGAACGATCATATCACATCAGATCAAAGGTCTATCCAGTTTAGTGTTTCTGCTTCCAAGTGTAACCAATAGCAGATGCCTCACGAAGACTATAACAAAGCAAACATGTACTGCTACTTTTCCAGATTGCTCACTCATACTCCACAAATGTGGGACTTACTGATCTCTGAACTTGATGGGGTGCATTGGAATTTTGTAGCACTCTGTACTTTAGATTGTCTTTCCGGCCGTGAGCAAACTTTTAAGGTCCAGTACAGTCTGAGTCAAGGAGTCCCAGTGTGATTGCATCCTGTTTGCTTTGAAGCCCTTAATTCCTGTTTTCATTTGATGTTCTGTGTGCTGTGTTATTAGAAGAGACATTAAACAAACTCCTTCTCAGGCCACCGGTGATGTTATAGACTCCTTTTATACTCCCCTTTTCCTTCCCTTTATGAAATTGTCCTTGTTTCAGCTGGGATAGAGTTCACTTTCTTCTTAGTAGCTGTGGTACAGTGCTGTGTTTTGGATTCAGTATGAGAATAATGTTAGTAACACACTGATGTTTTAGTTATTGCTACATAGCTCTTATGCTAAGGTAAGGATTTTTCAGTTTCCTGTCCTCTGCCATCAAGCAGGTGCACAAGAATCTGGGAGGGAGCATGGCCAGGACAGCTGACCTGAACTAGCCACGGGGATATTCCATACCATAGAACATCATGCTCAGTACATAAATGGGGGGAGCTGGCTGGAGGGGTGGACGGCTGCTTGGGCATTGGTCAGCAAGCAAGTGCATTGTCATCACTTGTATTTTCTTGGGTTTTATTGCGCTCTCTCTTTTTTATTTTAATTTCTATTATTATTATTGTTATTGTTATTATATTGTTGTTATTATTATATTTTATTTTAGTCATAAACCCATTCTTATCTCAAGCTACAAGTCTTACCTTTATTTTTCGATTCTTCTTCCCATCCCACAAACAGGGTGAGAGAGTGAGAGAGCAGCTGTGTGGTGCTTAGTTGCTGGATGAGGTTAAAGCACAACAGGAGTGAAGCACCTAAACAATATTTTTCCACACATGGAAACCATCATACCTAGGATCACCCTTACTATATTTTATTTTACTTCTCCTAGCTCTCCTGTACCCTTTTTTGAACTGGAGGACCAGACCAGATCAGAAATTTCATCAGGATTGTGACTGAATGAAGGAATGAACTGCATGGAACAAATACAATCCATTCCTTTATGGACAGGTGTTCTGAGCTAAGAATAAAAAAAAATAAAAAAATAATAAAAAAAAAAAAGGCATGTGGGAGACAATCCAATACTCCAGATATTAAACCATAACCTAAGGAAAGTTAAAATGTAGAAGGTGTGAAAGTGGCTTAAAGCCTCCAATTCACAAGTGTAAGAGAAATGCAGTATACAGGAAGGCTTTTTACAATTATTTCTACGTTGAAGTATGAAGATAAAACACACAAGAAAACCGTTTTCTGGGATGCTATCTCTATGCCTCAAGCTTGCATTTTAGCACCATTTCAGGTGCAGCAGATTCATACACCTATAAAGCTAGTTTATACACACAGGCCTGCCACATCTGAGAGAAGATGACTACACACAGTGAAGCACAGAAGAGTTACTTATCTGTTATATAGCTGAGTCCAAAACTTCTTTCTTGTCACGGTGTATTTTTGGCTTTAAATGGAACACCATGGTTCTGTGCTCAGATTGAAACTGTTTCCCCGTAAGTGCCAACTGTTTCCAAAGATGGTTCTTTGTCTTCTTGGCAAGTACCAAGGCACCTGGCAATATCACATTTTGAAAATTAAACTACTGAGGTAGTTTCACTTACATTTACTCATTTGCTTCCTTTTATTTAATAAAAGAAACATCAGCTAAAATGGCAATACTCTGTTCTGAAAAAGTAGACCTCTGCCATGTAGGGAAAAAGGTAATGCCTTTGCCCTGTAAGTCAAGAGAGGCACCTTGTGCATCTTACTTTTGGCTTCAGGAACCTGGTTAATATTGTCAATTCGTAAGTGCCGAACTAAATAATTGAGCCTTTTGGAAGTAATATGCCACCCCTGCACTGTTGCCAGCTGCAAGAGAAGGACATAATTCCTACAGTTTTATGTGCAAAGCTGAGGACTTTAAGGAAGATTACTATAAAAACATCCAAATAGCAAGAACCCTCCCATCCTCTCCTCCCCTTTGAGAAACATTTGTTACTAGAAAATACTGGCTTCCTCCCTTAAGTCCTATTGAACTATTAGCTGAAGAATTATGCAAAACATTCCACCAAGAATGCAAAACGGAGTTATGCAAAACATTCTGCCACTCAGAAGGGAAATATTTGAGCTCAGAGAGTTAATAAGGGGATGTATTTGAAGTAAGACATTAAAGACTTGAGGGAGCAGACATGATCTGCCTAACTATGGGATTTGAGGCAGAGTAAAAGAAAACGGGCACCTAACATCACTGGAAAAGCAGATAACAACCAGACATCAGATGAAAACTGCATCAGGCAAGAAACATAGTACCTTCCAGAAAAAACTGTTTCATAGAAGAGTTAGACAATAAAACAACTTTAATGTCACGTGCAAGGTCAAGACTAGCTCACATCTAATATCCAGGGTCACAACTTCAACCACCAGCAATTTCACAATGAGGATAATAAATTCTCAGTATTCTCATCTTACAAAAAAAGTCAATGTAATTTAAAATTTAGAAAAAAGAGTAAGGATAGAGGAGTGGGAGGAAGGGTGTCTATCTTTGTCAAACAAATAAAATAACACAAAGAACAGAGATATGAATGGAAAAGTGATATTCCTGTGTATCTTTGGCTCACCATCTTTTCAGTAAATTCCCTTGAAAGAAATAAGTTTATCTGAAGAAGACCATGCTGCCAAAGAGCTGTGAGCTCTGATGTGGCCAAGAGAGCACAAGAAGAGAACAGAAGGCACTCTCTGTGTGGGGAGAACCAGAAGGTGGTACTTCTGCCAGTGTTTGTACCGTTTATGATCAGCTGCTGGCCTGGGAATGGAAAGATTTATTTTGCAAGTTCTGTGGGTGCAATAGGGAGTTAAAATTGATCTCATCTGAACCTATAAATGAACCTCTTATGTCCAGGACCAGAATTTCTAACTCCAAAATGCATTTGTCACATGGAAAAGTGGGAGAATTAATAAAGTAAAAATGTTGTAATGCTTATACAACAATAAAGTACACATAGGCAGTCAAGCCTGAAAAGTGTGAGAACTCTGGCCCTCATTCTATTACCTATGTAAATATATTCAATCCAACTGATAGGTAAGTTAAATGTATTTAGGGTAACATCACTTGGTGTGCTTAACTCTGTAACTGTGTTGAACAGTGACTTTCAAAGAATGTAACATCTCAAACTGAAATGTACCACTCTGTAAAGGTACTATCAGTACAGGCAAGGCAGATACTTCACTTTTTTTGATTCATAATGAATGGTGCTAAGAGGCTTATTTCTCAAGCTCTGGATAAAAGGAATGTCAAAACAAGCCCAGGTATCAGTGAAACAGTGCTGCATGACTTTCTTGCTCCCCCTCATCGGGTGTTTAGAGAAGACTTGGTGCATTTGAGGGGGAGGAGGAAGGAGAGGAAAGAAGCATTTATGTTGTCTTAGTCTACAGCCAAACAAATGTACACCCTGATTGATTTGAAAGGCAATTTAGTTTGGAGCTTTTCACTCAGCACCTGGCAAAAGATAAACCAGAATAAGACATTAAAGAAAGTTCATAATGAGCACTGCAAATCTCTCCTCCCTTCTCTGCGTTGTCTTCCTCTAGGATTTTTTGTATAATAAATGTCCTCATTCTTGTCTTCAAGGGGCTCCTGAAATGTAATTCTGCTTGTCTAAGACACGGCAAAAATCTCTCGGGGTCTGTAAATGGCAGTCTGAACTTTCAGAGTTGCTAGCTAGGGGTTAAGAAATGAACTCTACTCTAAACCAAGGACTCATCTCTGCAGATTTGTTAATGCTCTTGTTTCACCAAGAATGAAGCTAAAATGTAGTACACATACACAGGGATTATTGGAGGGCAGATGAACCCTGGCTGCTCAGTATCACCAGATGCTTTGGGTTTATGTAGATTTCTACTGGCCTTGATACTGGTAGGACAGAAGAAGCATATTAAAGACCAAAGGCATGTTATGTGTTATATTTCTCAGTGCACCCTACCGGGAAGCACTGTGTGGTGCAGTGGAGACATAAGTGATACAGGAGTCCCATATTGCTGTTACTGTCTCTGCATGACAGTCAACACCAGAGCAGGCTAGTCTGGATGAAAGGAGAAGGCAGGATAAGAAGCTGAGCCGTTAATGCCAGCTAAGATGTTCCAGTGCTATGTTTGCTGCGTGAGAACTGATCAAGACAGAGGTATCTGCCTGTCACCAGAATAGCTGGGTGCAGAGACCCGGTGCTGCCTCTAACACAGCTGTGCAATCTCCTCCCGCACAACCTGTGGGATGCGTGCACCCTGATTACAACCTGCCGCTTTTGGAAAGGCTCATAAAGCCAGCCTGAGCTGCCCAGAGGTACGCAGACTGGGCTAGACTAAAGTGCAAAGATTAACAGTTTTGCTGATTAGAGCAGCTGTAATCAAGTTAAGGACCACTCTTGTTATTCACTTAAGGCTGTGCTTGACTTAAATCACATGCTAGTCAGTGTGTGTCTCTCCCCTTATCTCTGTCAGAAGAAGGGTAAAAAGCTCCTGATAACTTACAAGCATTTGTGAATATCCTCCTGTTGTGAGACATTGAGTGTCCTAAGGCCACCAGACCTTGTCTGCCAGAGTCACCTTCAGATAACTCTCTTCAGATGTCTGCAGGGAAAGTGTCAAGGCTAACACAAACATACATAAAATGGGCTTTCACAGGAGAAGTGTGACCCAGCAGTGGGGAGCGGTCAGGGTGACTGGAGAGAGAGAGGGCTGTTAAAATCTGTAAAGAGCAATGGCTTCTCCAGGGAAGAGGAAAGGGACATGAGAGAAGTCAGCCACACATTCCCTTGGTGGAATTACAGCCATGAACCTGAAACTAAAGAGTTCATTTCCTAAGTGGAAATAACAAAATAAGGAGATATAACACATTGCACCCAATGTGCCTGCCACTGTCAGTTCCTAAACATCTCACTGTTCATGAAACTGGGACTAAAATACCAGGTTTCTTTTACTGCTATTATTACTAATAATGCTTTCAATTTTGAATTTTAAAAACAAACAACAAAAATCTGCTACATTTTCTTTGAAATTTCCCATTTTCTATCAACTGGATTTTGACAGTAGTTGAAACTTCATGTTTTAAAACAGAAGTAAAGTTTTTTAAATGGTGATTTCACCACTTTCTCATGTATCGGTTTTCATTCTGTGCATGCCTATGTTTTATACATAAAGAAGGAGAGAGAATTAAGCTTTCTCTTTCTGTACTTAAACACAGACATCCTTGAAGATACTGAAGGGCAGGATCTGAATCTCTCCCACCAGTTTTAAGATGTTCTCTAACCAGAGATTTAAGACAGATTTTGGATCTAAATGAAAATCAAAACAGACATTTATATGCATACACACAGGTTCAGAAATACATGTACACATATTGCTGCCCACAAATACATGCCCACAAATATGTATAGTTCACATTGCTTGAAAACTATTGCCATAATAACAATAATGAATCGGCAGCTCCATTCTAAATTATATTCTTGCCTTCATACTTTTTCATTTGATAGACAGTACAATCCTTTGCACAATTTCAGTGGTAATATATTTCTTTTCCACTTTTATATAGTTATTAATGATTATTCTCACTCTTTCAAATTTTGGCATCAGGATACTCATGATCTAACAAGCCTCCTGTTATGCTAGCAAATAATTTCTTAAAATACTTTTTTTTTTCCCCACTATAACTTATGAATAGTCTATTCATGGCTAATTATCTCAATCCCTTCATGCCAGTTGCTTAGAACACCCAACCTGTATTTCACGACACCTATCTATGTTGTGTTTTGTTCTCCTGATGGAAAGCTGAAGCTGACTGAGAGCTGCTCCTTCTTGAAGTGGTGCCTTCTTGAAGACACCAGGTGATGACAGCTCTGAAGGAAATATGTGAATCCTTGGGAAAGGGAAGATGGAAGCTGTCAGGTAACATTTTAGCTCGTGGTTTTGAAAAAAATAGTAGCACATGTAGGACTCCAGCTACTACAAACCTATTTTAGAAAACCTCCACAGCAGATCTTACCTTGTAAAGGACTTTTTTGGTGATCTATATATTACTACTGCCTACAATGGTTTTATGATATGATGATCAAAAGCGCTGTTCATTGTTGCAATAGGCAAGTAGCCTGCACTGCCAGTAGTGTTATTATTTAAGAAGATCATCAGGAAAGTAATGACTGTCTCATCAGGGAGTTCAAAGTGTTCCTTTATAAGCATGTTGATCCCTTATGTTATCTCCTTGCAAAGCCCAGCAGTGCAAAAGAAACTGGGAAACTAACTCCAGGTTTTATTGTGGTCCTGGTCATTCTAAGAGTCATTTCCTTCTCTTTCAGGGATTTAAAGAGGCATATATAATGTGGGCAGAAGATTCTGTGTTCTGGTCAATAACATAGGCCACAGAGGTCAGTGGCATTCAGGCAAGCCTGCCTGAAAGCTCCTATAAATTTTCAAAGGTGAGGGAGGAAGATTTAGAGAGTGGATGTGTTCAGCCTGTGGAGGAGGAAAGATAAAATGCCATTCTCTAAAGGGGAACAGAATATTAAGTCCCATAAAAACCTTAAGAGGCTATACAGTCTCCTCAATGGGGGAAGAATTTTGCCCACCCAGATTTTATTTGACTTCAAGAACACATAAAAGGGCACTTGAAATTAATGCTTAGAACACAACTGATCCACCAAAGCAAAAACTAAAGCTTTCTTTCAGCCTCCTCTTCTACTGCCATTTCTCTTTTGTCACTGCTTATTTTGATGCAACACCTTCAGAAGAGGCAGTTTGTCACTGACACAGTGATGAAAACTCCCACCATCCCTCTTTTCCAGATGTTTCTTGCTTTCTGCTTCCAAATCAAAGTTGGCACAGGCCCCCAGAAATATGCATATTCTCAATTTGCTTATGAATATAAGTACTATCTTATGAGCTGTGAATCCAGCTGAGTTTATTCTGTTTCATAAAAACTATTCCTGCCAGAAAACTCTTTGGGACTTTCTTGTATAGCAATGTAGTAAGGCAGGCTGTGAAAACTCTTGACTAACTCAGCTGGATATGCAAGGAATGAAATCTCTCTTTCTTTTCCCTGTGTTTGGAATAATACTGGATATTTAAGATCAATTGACGTATGTACATGTAATAATATATGTGTTGAAGCAGTGCAATGAAAACAGAAATGTTTAGCCTGCAAGGAAATGGAGACCTTCCTTTTTGCTTTACAGTGCTTTGGAGTATGTCCAATCCACTTTTAATCCATATATCCTGAAGTACTAGCCACTGGAATAGTTTTGTTGCCATTTTTCACAGTGAAACTGAGTCCAAGCGAGAATTACAAGATGTTGCAAAAAATTACTCAAGCAATATACAGAATAGGAAATTCAACTCAAGTTTTCAGATTCACAATTTGATCTCACCATACATTGCCCCATATTTTGATAATTTCGATTTTTCCTGTGATATGTGTGATCTCCTTAAAAAACATTTAAGTCAGTACCAGCTCACAAGCCAGTCCTTCAATTTTATGCAAAAGCCCTTTTATAATCAATAATAGTCGAAGAAGCATCCAACACATCTTGGAACCCGCTCATTATCTTTTCTAGGATCCAGACTTAGTATGACAAGAAAATGCAGTGCATTGATTTGTATTTTCTGTGGGTTTTTTAGGGACCTGCTAAGCTAAAGTTTCCATCATCTTCAGCAATAACAGTAACAGGAACAAGGGAGTGTCCAAGCCATTTTACATTTGCTAGACGTATTGACTTGACATTTTTTCTTTGCTTCTTTTGTTTATTTCTCAACACATTACAAGGACCAATGCTTGCTGTTTCCTGATCAGTCACATAACATTTTAAAATGTTTGGGATTACTCTCTGACAAGGTAAATCATGGTCTGCTGAGATGCAGCAAGAGTGAGGGAATTACGAGTGAGAGAGGCCAAACCACAGAATGACAGAGGGAAAATCTGGAATATGCTTTAAAAAACCCAGTTTCTAGGACCTTGCCGGGAGACACAGCTGAGGAGTTTCCAAGCAACAGGGAAGTGCATGTGCACATGGTACTCATCTGACGTAGGTTAAGACAGTTCTGGCAGACTTTTTGTTGTGAAAAATTAGGACTATTTGGAGGTCGTCAAAGGTTTTTGTTAACTCTGTCTCTGTGTCTGTGCACAGGGCACAGGGTGAGACTATTTGGATATCACTGGCTCCTAGTACAACTTTGAGCCTACTTTTGGAGCACTGATAGAAGGAAGCTATATCAAAACCGAAAGTATTTACTATCTCATAAAAACTTTCTCATTTTAAATGGAGAAAAAAGTAGGGATGCAGACTAAAAGAAGGCCTTTTTTTTTTTTCCACCCTGAGGAATAATGGTTGATGTGCATATTACATATACATCTAGCTAGAGTAAATCTCCCTTCTGTTGGCAAACCATTATGTGTTTGGAATGTCAGTAGGGGGTTAGAAATAAGAGGAAAAACAAGGAGGAAAGAATCAGCATTGGAGGGAACAGTAGTGTAAGCAATAGACACATGGATCTTCACATTTGTTGTGTTTTATGAATAAAGTATTTTAGAATGATAAATGTCCTAGACACAAATACATGTATCATAGAGAGAATACAGACAGAATGACACAGCATATCTTGGTTCAGTTTCTTCTTTTGCAGTATCTTTTCATATGTGAATTTAAAATCAATGTTTAAGATGTAGAAAAGAATCACATTTTGGAGAAAGGGAGACATACAATTAATGATCTTTTCCCAAGCTACTTTTCTTTAACTTAAAGAATCAGAGCACCACCAGAGATACATTTTGTTCAGTAGAGTATGCTTTTGTCAGAAAGAAACGAGAGGGACAGTAAATTGCAAAGTAGGGTCAGAATGATTTTGGTTCCAATTTCCCTGAATAGCTGACAATATTATTTCTTTTGTAAAAGGAAAGAAGGAAGGAAACATTTTATTAAAAAATAAAAATATAGAGAGTGAGGCATAGCAGTATTTCTGTGAGGGTGAGTTGTCAGAAAATAAGAATGATCCATTCATATTGCTCTTTGAAGAGCTGAAATGTCTACATATGTTTCAATTAAAGTGATGGTGTTCTGGGAGAATTCTTAGTTGTCTTCCAGACACATTATTCTTCTGTTCCCTTCAACTTGTAGGTGATAATAACCTACTTTCCCTAGGTGGGATTGACCCAATGAAACATGCATGGCTCACATCTCCACTTCCAACAGTTCAAGCTTCCTCGTTTGAAAAGGTAGACAGAAAGGTAGATGGAAAGAAACACTCTTGCAGAAAATGAATTTTTTGTTGTTGTTGTTATAAGTGATAAATGGTGTCTTAATGACATCTGTTTCTCTCAAATCTATGAAGGGAGTATGGGGTGACATACTAGAAAGCAGATATTCAAGGCTGAACAAGACGAATCTGACCTCTACAGAATGAAATTTGTTCTCTCCAGTCATGTCAAGATTTGAGGCTTGGTATTTTGGACATATTTTTAGGAAATAACTTTTGAGCACATGGAAACATGACACTAAGGTTTGTAACCAGATAGAATGCAGTTTATTAATCTACTGTGGCACACACATATTTAATGTGCCCCACATTGCTCTTTTGTGTGTTTATTTCTCTTTCACTAGAACCCAATGTTATAAGCATAACTATATTTTAAAATCAGTGTTTCAAATTCAGGGATAGAAACCACTAAGTGTAATTTCCAGTACAAAGCTGGAAGCAAGGTGAAAGGCAGTCAGTAGTGTCAATGTCTGAATGCATATATCTGTGACTGTGGTCCAAGACCTCTAAAAAGCATAGGCATTTTTCCACAACTTGTGAAGGTTCTTATGGTATAAGTTGGCATCAGTGATGGATTTTTTTCAACCTCAACAATACCAACATCAAGATTTGTGACTGCAAACATAAGGGACACAATAAAAATTCCACAGGTCCACACAGTCCTGAACTGACATGTACAATGCTTGTCAGGCACCTTATGCCACATTACAAGATCTGAATGCTCCATCATCTGTCTTTGATTAATTATCTCCTGAAGTTGAGGGCTGAACTTCTCTTCATATGATAGTGCTGGTTCTGAATACTGTAAGCATGGTTATTAGAAATTATATTAAGCAATGCCATAGCCTTATGTTTTTGCCAAAGTATTTTGTATTCTCTCTATAAAAAGCCCATGAGGCTACACTTCCAAATACTTCACTATGATGACTGTATGCACACGATACAACCATATACTTACATGTGACAGCTGCTTTGTTGATAAACATATAAATTCTAACACAGTCATAATATTTTCTGCCAAAATAAGCCCAAGCAAAGACTTGTCTCTTGCTGAAATTTTAACAGATGAGAAACTCCAGCCAGGGTGACTTAACAGTTGAGCAAATACAAACAAAACAAGGGATGCTGAAAGACAGATTCATGATTTTGGATAGAAAACAGAAAAAAGCAATACCTCACCCAGCTGTATGCTGGGGTGCCCTCGAAGTACTAGACTTCAGATCCTCACTTGCCCAGCTGATTTCCACAATGGTGTGGCTTGGTGTGGCATGGTAATTAAGCAAAGCCTAGTACAAGCTGTTCTCTATCAAGACAGTAAGTGTTAGATATCTCAGAAACCCATGTACCACTCTGACTTTAAACAATGCAACCACACATGCAAAACAAACTAATGATGCTACGCTGCACAGAGATAACTGTATCACCAATCTCAGTCCCATTCCCAGTGGACAATTATTTTTTTCAGAAACCCCCTCTACTATTATTCCCACTCATTGGTGCCTTTGCTGCTGGTTTCTGGAGACTCAGTATACCCTGAGTGGACTTAGATGTTCTTCCCAGACCAGCACTGAAGTAAATGAAAACTATGGAAACCATTACATTCTCCTGCAACCTTGCATTTGGACTTTTGTCCCCCAACCGATGGTGGCTTGCCTTTTCTTTCAAAAATTAGCTATGCAAAGCTACTCTTCTCAGTGACCTCAGTATGAGATTATGTATATGTAGAATCAGAAAAACAGGAGACAAGGCTCCCACTGTTTCCAGGCTTTTCATTGAATAGCATAAAAAGCCAACCAAATATTGCCTCCTTTTGCCAGCAGAGGACGGTACCTCATCTGCTTAAATGAGACTCACTGCTGTGGCAATCACTAAGGTTTCCCTAGAAAACCGATGGTACTTGCTCTGTTTTCTAGAGGTTCAAGAGAAAAAAATGCAGAAAGATTCATATCACTTGTGCTGCATTCAGTCACATACAGTGTGGATGTCACACAGCTGCTGGACTGCCTGGCTCCTCAATACCTAGAGCACGCAAAACTCCCACAGAGCAACTGTGGGATCATGTGTGGTGACACAGGGATCTTGGCCCATAAACCTAATTACTTACTTTATTAATTTGTTTGTTTATTTTTAGAGGGTTTTCTTTATTCCATGCAAGGTTTTCCTTTGTGAATTTAGTGCATGAAGGGATACTAGGCATCATGGAGGTTGATCTCTCTCTCTCTGCAGAAAACCAGTGACATGGACCATAAAGTCTGTGGGTTAAGGTCCAGTTCTGAGGAAGCACTTGCGTTAACTACTATGGAAGATGGGATCTCAACCAAAATAGGAGCAATTATATCATATGAAGAGTTACTGGGCAGTGCTTTGTATTGTGCATGTAAACATCACTTTGTCCATCTAGTTTGCACTCAATCATTCTCAGCCTGCCATAGATATATGGCTCATATTTATGTATTTGACATGCTTCTTAGCCCACACATGTGAACAATGTACTCTTATTCTCACTTGGGAGCTGACTCAGGCAGAACTAAAGATAGACTCACCTTACATGAGCTGTTCAAAATTTAGGGTTGCCCTATTTCAGTGAAAGTGACACTCTTTTTGAGGTGACAATTCATCCTAATGATAGGAAGCATTTGTACTGTAGAAGTAATTCCCCTCTGAAGCTGCTTCTTACTCTCTCTCCACTGAAAATCAAACCAAGAGAGCTCACTCAAATCAGATATTTCACTTTCAAACACATAAAATAGGCATCATTAATCCTACCATAACTGCTTTGTCCAGCATCCCACAGGGAGTTTGTCATGCTGCTGACAGTCAGCCTGAGGTTTCTTGAGTCCCAACCCAAGGCTTAATCACTATCCCAAACTATCCCAACTAAAACTATCCCAATTTCTTTAGTAATTGCCTGATACCTACAAGTTGTTCTAGGCAATCAAACCACATGATACAGTATGGGAATATGTTACATATCATATGCAAGGAAAGCTACTGAGATAGATGCATTTAAAATAATTTAATAAAACTCAGAGCTCCTTGGAATTCTTTCTGTCCCCATTACTCCTATCAATGGTACTAAGACTTATTTCTTGAATAAATAATGCAGATTGGGTATCTGCAATAATATAAAATGAAAATCACATCGTCTTTCCATTTATATGTGTTTTCCATGTGTTTATAAAAGCTACTGGATTTATAGGCCCAGAATTTCACTTTACTTATGTACCAAATACAAACAGAAATAAGGGCTTTGTTTTCACAGTTTTAATTCACTTCAGTGCTGGTCTGGGGAGAACATCCAAGTCCGTTCAGGGTCTGTTCAGTTTCCAGAAACTAGTAACAAAAGCACCAATTAGTGAGACTTGTAGTGGTTTTCTGTGACAAACATGTTTTTCCACTGGGAATGGGACTGAGATCAAACAGCTTTCGTGTAGGGAATTTTATAGGCATCAAAACACAGCAACTTTCCTGGAGAGGATTCAAACCTACAAATAAAAAGATGCATGGCACTATTGCCTAGCTCCTTGGAATGCACTTTTCTTCTAAAACACAGGTCATCACAGTACCCCATCACAATTTGTTGTGGGCTTTTTATTTTTATAATATAATTACCAAAATACAGAGCTGTAAAATGTGTGAGATTTGGCAACTAGCATTGAAATTATTAAACATGGAAACTACTTTAATGAGCAGAGTTTAAATAATATTAAGTTAGGCAGTCATCAGTTTCTTCTTAAAACTCTATATCATTACAGATGGTTCAGTGACCAAGTATTAGCAGAATCCTTTCTATGAGGTGTCTAATATTCTCACTGTAAAACCATAAAAGGACTTGTTAGAATTGCTCCCTCCTCTGTAATAAAAACAAATTAAGCAGTCATGGATGGATTCTAAGGATGAACAATCATACTGAAAACTCAGAAAAACTGAACAATGGTGGTGAGAACAAGTCCAGATCCTCATACAATCCACAGAACTGAGGAGCCTCACAGATGGTGATATAATGAGAGATGTGGCACCTTGCCAGTCACTATTGTTTGAAATTGGTATGGAGAGATTTCAATATTTCTCACACTGAGAGTTTTCAAGTAAATTTACAGATGGGGGGGGGGTTAAAATCTTGCCA
>NW_020799143.1:20887684-20949500 GCF_003259725.1 Athene cunicularia | reverse complement strand
GGGGGGGGGAAGGCATTCCAGCCATGACTGAGTTGTCTGTGATAGCTGGCCTGTATTTGTGAAACATAAATTTTTTCTACCTGGATTCAAGTTAGCATTGCTGATGGAGGTACAGTGTGAGCTGTGTTCAGCTTGGCTAATAGAGGCCAGCTGAAAGGTGAAGGAGATATTTATAGGGCTGATTTAAAAAGCAAAGATACCATCTCCTCTTCAAAACAAACAGAAATACTGCCTTTGGGTAGTAGAAAATCAGGCCACTTGAGAAATCAGGCCACTCCAGACTTAGCAGTATAGAAAATACTGAAATTGTTGGTCCTGAAAAGAAAGACTGGGACATTGCTGCCATGGGAAGGGAAAGGTAAGCATGGGGGAATGGAGCAGAAGAAAGACAAGAGATTTGGAGGCTGGGATGACTGTACTGGTGCTTGGGGGAAGCCTAACTCTGTATCAAATAGTTATGCATCAAATAGTTTCTTGTTATGGACAGCAGCTATCCCGAGGGATGAATATTACCTTAGGAAAATCTAGAAATATTCATTATATTTACAATCCCTTTAAAATCTTGCCATTTTAGTTATAGCTCTGTTTCAATGAGCCTGGACAATTTGGCATTAACTGGGATGTTTGACTACCTC
Source organism: Athene cunicularia (assembly GCF_003259725.1). Classification (NCBI taxonomy): domain Eukaryota; kingdom Metazoa; phylum Chordata; class Aves; order Strigiformes; family Strigidae; genus Athene; species Athene cunicularia. The sequence continues at coordinate 20,948,865 of NW_020799143.1, read as the reverse complement.
ATGAAAAATAAAACTTATGAACCTTGTATGTTTTACACCCCTTAAATGTTTCCAAGACCAGTAAGTAGCATAGGTTTTTTGCTGTTGACCTTGAGAAATAGAGATACCCTGTGGTGAGTTCATTCTGTTTTTCTTTAAAATCCAATAGTTTTTATTAAATGGACCTTTTCTATTCCAGGGCTCTCTCATGTCAGGTTCCTCCATCTGCAGTTTCATAACAGTACAAGTTCATCAGTCATGTAGACATTTAAAAGGCAAGATAAACAGATAACGTTTGTGTAATACTCAAAATGAAGTGAGCATTGGGTTTCTCTAGCCTGATTCAGCAAGGCATTTGTATTCATGTTCTATGCAGGAAAGTTGTGTGCTCATAAGGAGAACACCTATCCTTGTACTATAGTCTTAAGTGGTTTTTAGTTTCTTTAATAATGTTACCAAAAGCAAAAAACACTGGTCAATGTTTTATTTAGTTTTGGAGTATATTGCATCATTTCTTCTTTGTCAGCAACGATTCTAGTTCAGAATGAAGTTTCTGAGGAAAGTTACCATCAGCAGACAGATGACATTTAGATTTTTTTAAAAAAAGATGCAACAATTCGAATTATTTTCAGCATTTTCAAGGAGTGAGAATGAAGTTTTGTCCTTGTCTGGAAAAGGTCAGTAGGGGCAACATGCTAAAATGATGAAAAGTCACTTGGAAAATCAAAATTAGCACAACCTGAAACAAAACTTTTAAAACATCAAGGACAGATATATCTATTATTTGTCTGTAGGGAGTTTTTCACTCAATGAGACATTCAACTCTGAATTTTCCCAATGATAATTGGACATTAGGAACTTTAACTACAGGAGCCACAATTCTAAGGTTCTTTGTGTTTTTACCAAGATTACCTTTCTGACAAAATCTAGCAAGGAGAATTGGTCGGCATATAGATGTGACAGTGATGTCACAAGAAAGGATGTGAAAGTGGAATAAGAGCCTCAAATGTTTTAGTCTATCCCTTAATGCATAAACTCATAATAATTTTATTTTGCTACAGGTTGGCACCTTCCTGGTATCCAGGTGCACAGGTAAAGCATTTGTCTGTGGGGCAGCTTGCCAGCCAACCACCTTACCTGACATGATGTGGCCTGCCCTCCACACCTGGAAGTGCTGGCAGGATACACACTGATGGAGCTGTTAGGGAAGCAAGTTGTCTTTTCTCTGACTGAGCTTTCTAAACAGATCAGTTCCTCTGCTCAGAGATGGCTCTCTTTACCCCCCGAGGCCATCTCTTCTCCACTCCACTCTGCAACCAGATTGTACTTTCACTCTGACACAAGAAGTCTGTGAGCTTGCTTTGCTGCTTACCTAATAATTTGTGTGGAGAACGCTTTCCTTTCAAACCCTGCAGGCAACAGCTTATGAAACCTGGTCTGATTATTCCTGTTGGTAATTGCACTTGAAGATAGATGAGTTTGCTTTGTCTAAATATTAAAAGCTTCTTACAAGTCAGGCATTTGAAAGGTGTACTTAGGTTCAAATGTTTTTGAGTTGCTCTGCTTGAAATGAATTGTGGTAGAAAGGGGTAGAGAGGGACAAAAATTTAGGCTGAAACAGAGTTGGCAGGGTGAAAAAAATACAGAATGGTACGGTGAAAGCTGTAAGAGAGTTAGTGGGAGGGGCAGATTTTAATATTAAGCATGGATGGTATAGTCAGGGAGAGATTTTCCATCAATACTGAGTGGATGACACCCGGACCAAAGCAATACGGTTGTTACTACTACCACCAATATGCCTCCCTGCCATGAGGCAGATATCACCTCTGTTAATACAAAGCTGAGTGGAAGAGAGTGGGAGGGAAAATGTGGGGACAAAGAAGGAGCATGAAAAGGCTTGTACTATAGAGCATGCTTTACAAACTTATATCTAAAATGACCACTGTAGTGCTAAGCAAATACATGTATCTATGAGGAAACTGAAAATTTGCAGCCCCTCAGATGAGACCTGTTTTAGTCAAGGTAAGTTTACTCTTGAAGTATTCCAAAAATGAGGTACACCAGCTGCTGGCAGCTCCTGCCCTCACCAGACTAGCCTCTCCTCCCTGTCATGCACTCAGAGGCTCTGTCTGCACTCCGAGCCTCCAAACAGTGTTGCTAAAACCCCTTTATTCCTCTGGCATTTACTCCTTACTTCTACAACAAAATAACTTGGTCCTTGGTATGTTTTCTGTGCTGCAGCATAGGTTGTTCATGAGACGTAGTTTACAGCGGTAAGGATCGATAAAAGCTTGTGTAGAATTTTGTAAGCAATCTGAATCTGCTGACACTGGAAAAGGTACAGAGAAAAGGGCTCTAACAGAGCTAAACAAGAATATCAGAGCAAGGCTGAGAGGGATATAACTGGTCTATACATAATCTGAGGGAGAGCAGAAGCATTATTTCTAGAGAATAACTATCTCAGGAAAAAAAAAAAAACATGCTACGAGCCAGTCATTTCACAGATGTCATCTGGGAATTACAATAGTCCTAATAATCAGATCAGCAAGCCTCTGGGAACAGCATACCCATTAGAGCTGTGGAGGCCAAAAACCTAACATCTGAAGCTTGATAAATTTATGCAAAAGAAAGGAGTAAGAAAAAAGAGTTGCAAGGAATTGGCTTTATGATAACAAGCTTCATATTGGTGTGATCTTCAAAATTTAAGAGTGATACTTTTTGCATTTTCTTCCATGAGAAAAGTGGTAAATGATAAAACATTTGCAAATATTTTTTTAAAATTTATCAATAGATTTATATTTTTTTTAGATCTGTGTAATATGCTACATTCACTTGGCATAATTCTTCTGTTTTGATAAACCTCATGTAATATGATGACATGATCTGTGTATGCATTAGAGCAAGCTTATTTTTGCAACCAAGAATGCACTCTCATCCAAATTTCAAGGTTGTCACATAATACCTACTTTTCATAAAATTATTTTATTACACTCAGTAACTGCACAAAATCAAAATTCATTTTGAGTCAGTCCTGTCTGAGGTTTTTCATCATTTTACACAAGACTGTAAAACACATACTAGTGCAACATTGGCCTTTTCCCCCCGTATTCTCTGAATCTTCCTTAATGATTGAGGATGTGTTACACTGCATCTTCAGTGGATTAGACAGCTCCTTAGAAGCATTCCTTTGAAACTCATGGGAGTAAACTGGTTTGTTCCTGCAGACATAAAGTGTTTAACTTCAGAGGTTGCTGTTGAATATCCTCCTGGATTAGTGCTGGAAATGGAAGGATTTTGTTGTCACTTGAAGAAGGAAATGCATCACTCTGCTGGGTTCCAAATGCAGAACCCAGAATTCCACATAGATTTAAACCTGAGTGTCTCAGCCAACCCATCCTGCGAGTCTGCCATTACACTCACAGCCATGATAAACACCAGACCAAAAAATCCTGATGTTCTTAAATGACTGCCCAACACACCTCAAATGTTAGGGTTTGCCAGGAATTCAAGAAGAGACATTGAACCTAGTCTATTTCCCCTATTTACTGTGTTTGTAGGCATATTTCTTCCAAGATTGTGAGCATTGGGAAGTGCTTTAAAATAGAGCAGTAATTAGAAAGGAAGAGGTGCATTCACCACTAAAGGAGTATCTGTTTACTGATGGGAGTGGAGTTCTGTTAGTGTTTCCACTATCCTGAAACCTATACACACCACTTTCTCTCTTTGATGAGGTTCATCGGACAGGAGCTCCTGGAAAAGTTTTCCTTTTTCTAATTTAATTACTTTTCCCTGTTTCACTTTTTGTCTTTGTACTTGATTTAGTGCCATGCAGTGTCCCAGATGGTCAGTCTAGGAAGCAGACATGGACATTTTCAAAGAGACAATGTTGATTCTCTTTAGACCCAGAATGACCTCCTCTTCCCCCTGCCCCCATCCCCACTCATTCACAGATTTTAACCCCCAATAAATACAGTATTTACATATGGAAAGAAAAGTGTGTTACAACTTGAAACCAACTAAAGACACAGGGAACCATGGCTAGCATTGGCAGAATATCATTTAGCAGAGCCTGGTACCATTATTTGCAGCGTGGATAAAACCAGCTGGCCATGTTTTTGACAAGGTCTGAGCAAGAGAAAAGTGATGAAAGCATTCCTGGATATTTTAATCCATTCCAATAAGAGCAAAATTCACTACCTCTTTCTGCCCTAGAAACAAAAGAAACATTTTGGTATAAATTTGCCACAGGGGTAATATGGGTACTGTATACTGTGAAGTATTAACTTGCTTGACTACACATACTTCTGTCTTACCAATGTTTCTTTTAAAACCAGATACTCGCCACTAGGAAGTTCACCTGCATTATTTTGCCACTCATTCTGACTTGATAAATTTAGTAAATATGTAAACAAATATGTATCTGTATTTAATTTATATTCTTGAAGTTGGAAAAAGTGAAAGGAAGGGAGAATCAAACTCAAACTCAGATATTTCACAATATCAAAACCAAAGTGTTTATAGTTCCGTAACTTCTAGTGACTTCTTCCCATCACTGAGCAGAAGGAAAATATTGTGTACTATGTGAAATTCTTTGATCACTTACGGAAGAGAATTACTAAATAACTACATCTGAGGGCTGCAGTTACAGGCATATGAAATGATACTATAAAAGTAGAGATAGGATTGTTTTTTCTAGTATCATACTGAGAAGTTTGATGCTGTGCTTTTAATTACAAATAGATTTTCCCTGTATAAGTAGTGCCCAGCAATAATTTCTTCTCATTAGTTACCTGTCAGTATTTCTTTTCTCTGCTGCAGGGAGGGGGGGGAAATCAAAATGTTTTGTTTCATTATTATTTTGTTTCAGGAATGGATTATTCTTACATCACTCTGTTACAGATTCAAACAGCTGATATAATGGTGAGTGATTAGGAAAAATGAAATGCACCAGAAGTATTTGATGAGAAATTAGGATATAGTACCAGGAAGTCTTCCAAAGGCTTGGTCTACAATTCAACATTTTATTGCTGTGAAGTATAATTTTTCAACCAGATTTTCTTAGAAAATGAGGTATGTACAGTTATGCTTTCTTCTTCTTATGAGTCCATTGGCCAACATGATGGAGGGATACTAGGCTCATGAATATGAAGTATTTGCCAATACCATGAAGATCAGCAGCTGTTACAATGAGAAAGAATCTACCACATGCCTTCACTGTGGTGGGAAAGGCTGCAGCGCTGTCACGCTGGCCCACACTATCAGGGCACTTACTCAGCATTCAGTGCAGAGGGCATGGGCAAAGGAACTGGCCATAGTAGAAGAAGCAGGACCTGTGAGGTCAAAGGAAGCCTGCAGAAGAACTAAACTTATTGTGGCAAGTATACAGTGTTCCTGGTGTTCACATAGTTTTGCCCTGACAATCCCTATTGAGAATTTAGTTATACTAGAAAATTATGACTTACAGTGCAACAATTCAGCCTTTTCCTTTTTTCAGATACATGAAATAAGTCTAGGCTCCTTTCTGTTGCTAACACAATGTTAATACATGGAGGGTAAGAGTCAAATACTGTTGCTCTATATGCAGAAAAACCTTAAGGGATTTTCTGCAGTCAATGAGATATCTGTTCTAATACCACAAAATGTTACTATGCCTCAGTGTGATTTAGTATGGTCCTTAACAAAGGCATTTGGCAGTTTTTCTGCTCTGGCAAACTCCCTTGAAATCCAACCATGTCTGCTTTTTCTTTAGTGTGTCACCCTGTTTGAATGGAATCACAACTGTTCCACCAACTTCTGCACACAGCAGATATTAGGGGCATATCATGCGTACATGTCAATTGTAAGTACATATCAGTCAACCCTGTTTCACTTTCTTCTTCCTCAGATATCAGACATGTCTATTCCAAATTTAGTGACCTCATCTGAAAATTTGCAGATGTTTAAGCTGCATAGTGGAAACAAACACTCAAACAACATAACTGCCTTCTACAAACCCTGCGCAAGCAGGACCAGAGAAAAGGCCTCTGCCTGAGTGCAGCAGAAGCAGAGGCAACTGCTAGTAAAGTGCTTCTGTTTTTTGATGAAGGGGCCACCTTGCACAGACTTAAAAATGTTGCTGCAGCAATTGCAGAGGACAGACAACTAGCAGCATGAATACCCCAATACTCCTCCTGAGCAGGCTTCATGGTAGAGCTGGAGCTCCTCTCTTTCTCCCCATAACTCTTGGTGATGTTGAGCTCTTGATGCTTTCTCCACAATCCAATGACAGTTTGTTTTCATTTAAATTTTAAGTTCTCCTTCAGTTCTTGTTCAGTCCCCTGCAGAAATCAGTAATGGACTTTTAATTACTTATTTAATGAATGAGGAGTAAGGGATTGACTGAAGACAGCTTTGATGATATGATGATCTTAAAAGTCTTTTCCAACCTAAATGATTCTATGAGTTTTCTTTAAAGATGAGCTCAAGATGACTCTTCACCTCCTGAACTCTGGCAAGGTTTCAAAATTTTGACAATCTTTCCCAATCCTCATTTTCAAAAATCTCTTATTGTCATTGAAGGCAAAAATTAAAATCCCAGTTTCCCTGTATGCTGAGCTTCAGATTATACCAAGCATGGAGCTGGTATAGGCCACATTTTACTCAAGACTGGTAGCTGGGATGGGGAAGGGAGTGCTTTAAAGAAGGATGTAATGGTAGTAACTACCACAAACATTACTGAGAATAACATTTTGCCTGACTCAGGATAATCTTTTTAATGCCAATAAGGTTCTGTGGTAAAATATGGGGGAAATAGTAATGAAATAACACATCTTTTTGTGTGATTCTCCAGCTGAATGTATTCACATTTTACTGAGATGTCCCAAGAAAGTTAAATAGGCACTTGGCTGAGCAAATCAAGGCATTTGGTTATCCACAGGCTCACTCAAAGATTAAAATTGGGCTTTTAGTAAAGACTGAAATTTTCTATATTTTGAAGAAAGCCAAGACGCTGCTTGGGCTAAATTATAAAACACAGCAGAAGCATTTTCTCCTATCAGTACTTTGCAGCTGTACCTGTACTGAAACAAAATCCTCATTTGCATATTTGAAGGTAGGAGATCGTATTCTCTGCTACTAGGATTTAAGCATTGCCAGAGTTCTCTGAATTCAGCCATTTGTACCTCATCTCAATGTCCAGAAATCTCTCTTGGAAGTTAAATGCTAATCAGCATCACAGCAAATCTTCACACCAACCTGCGTTACACAAGAGAGCTGGAGAGACCAGAGCTCAGATTTGAGGAACTGGGCCTGTGAGTCCCACTGAAATCCAGAGCTGGTTTCTGGTGGCATTTTCTGCATGTAACGTTTTGACCTAGGAGAGAGCAGGTGTAGAGCCCTCACCTATGCCCTAGTCACTTGACCATCTTTCCGTCTCAGAGTATACAGTTAGCTAGGACATCACCTCTGTTCGCCACCTCCAGGTCACAGCTACTGACAGCCTTTCACCTGAGGAAAGCCACTTGGAAACAGTTAATGTCAGTAAAGCCACTGGGACCAGTAGTTTTCCAAACAGTCAAGTTGCCTTGGTTTTCTGGTCTAAGTTTAAAACTCTGCATCCCAAATTTCCCATTGAAACGATGTTTAGCAAAGGTCTACATTCCCATGCAGCTGTGAAATACACATCTTGTTTCCAAGGCAGCAGATAATTTTTAGGGGAAGCGGACACAAATGTAAAATGAAATTATGTTTTCTAATTGCTCTCAGTGCTCATCTTAACTGTCAAAGGCACTGAAGAGATAGATGTTAAGTTTTTACTGAGCAGTTGTTTCTGTAGCCCTTAAATTTAGGGCAAAAATCCCATCAGCCCTAAAGGCTGCAAGCCAACATGTGAAGTTCTTACATGCTATCTCCTTCCAGTTTTTGGGTCTATATTCACATTACGTGATATCCTACTAGATGGGGCCTTATGAGAACAATATTCCACTGATCTGCTTATCTGGTAGCCCCAAACTGGCCTGAATTAAGTTATTTTTAAACTACCCAATCATGCACCATCTTTCCTGGTGTCTTCAAAATTACATAGCAAGATCTAGCATGTAAGCCCATTTGTTACAAATCAGATTATGAAGCCTATATTATAAACATAGGATTAAAAATATTTGTGCTTTATTTAAAGGTTAATTTACACTTATTTCCTCATTTCCATTCTTAATTTTCAGGCAGAAGAAAAAGCCCTCCAAGCCCCCCAAATCTTTTCCAGTTACTTTCCAACTGTGAAATTATATTTAATGTTCTTGATCTTTGTTGGTGGCAAGCTGAAAACATCTGCTTTTAAATAGTGATTGACTATCGTTTTTGTTTAACAGTTATGGCACTGCTCCTCCATGACCTCAGAAATTACATTTGTAACATATAGCCAGCCATGTAACCTACCACCAGCAAGAGAGGGATTCAATTAACTGCAACAGGGAGCCCAGTCTGGTTAGAGGTAGTCCTTCACAACAGCTGAAGGTAAAAAGAGAAATAAATAACAATATATAAAAAAATAAGAACCAAAATACCCCACCCTTTCTCCCACATCAAGTCACCTTCACCATCTTTAGATGTCCAGCAACAATTAGGTACGTACCACCAATCACTACAGACCCAGAACTTTCAGGAAACACTAACATGGTATATATCTGTAACCTGAAAATAGCCCCTATCAGTTTGTGATTTTCATGTGAAATACCAGGATCAATCTTTGATCTGTTGACTGGTTGTCTGTAGTCTTTTTAGGCATGATTTTTTTTATACACTAAAAACACAGGCAAGAGACTTCTGTAGTAATTACATTCTTAGGCATTTGGTATGTCTTTTAGGGCAGCCCAGAGAATTATGTTAGTTCTGTGATCTGTGTAGTAATGATCTGATATATGGGGAATGACCCAGAATGTCTAATGCTTTGTAATAAATACTTCCAAGTAAAGTCAGGGTAAACTACATATTTCATTTTACTGTCATCAAGCTCCAAAAGACTAAATCAACTGGTGGTAGTATATTAGAATAATATGGTCTAAGTAGATTTATATGTCTGCTCAATTCTTCCTAACAGGAACATTGCTGACATTGCATCCTACATGCAATGTTAAACCGGCAGTAATATTGGCTGACCCATGTCTGCTACATAAAAGCTTCCAAACTAAGACAGGATAAGCATGAATTCCTGCAGAAACTTTACCCTGGCTGGTAGAGGTCACTCATGGGATGTTTTTCTGAGACTTTTTGAAATAGGAGCAAAGTTTTGTCCCACCTTGTCAAGCAGAGGATCTATCAGCATGCAGCTGTCCCTAACAGACCTCTTTGTCGATCCAGTTACACTGTCAGACATCTCTCTGGTACAGGCCTGATGTTCCAAGGCCGGTGCCAGGATATCTTTACGTCCCATACTTGACAAAAGGAAATAAAAATCTCTAAGCATGCTTTTGGCAAGCTTGTCTTGTCTTGTTTATGCCATCTGAGGCAAAGGGGTTTCTCCTTCAAAGGTTTAATCCTGAAGACTTTAGTCATGTATGGCTCCACAGACCTAGTAAATCTCACAGGAGTCAGAGATAAGCCACTCCCAGCTGGAGCCTCTGAACTCCAGCGTGATAAATAGAAGTGACTAAAACTGAGGCAAAACAGACCTTGTACAGAGAATATGGGTATTTCCACATTTTTGCAGAACTATACCTCTGCCTAAAGGCTGTGATTTAAAAGAAAGAAAGAGGAGGGAGAAAATTTGAGCTGCCAACAGCTGTTGCTTAAGAAGCAATGAAACTGAGTGAGAAGTCTGTATGAGTACAGCCTTCTGTCCTGCAGCTGGGTATTGCAATGGCATAGGTGGCCCCACAGTACAATTATGGGGAGGCATGAAGGGAAAGAAGTGGTGTGGAAAAGAATCTTCTACATAACTTTGATCTGTGACTCATGTTTTAAGAGCCAGGAACAACCCAGCTCTCAGTTTACCCTTGCTTGGATCCTCACACATCCTCTTGCCCTCTGCCTCCATTGCATGCGTTCACTATAAGCTACTCTTGCATGGTGACACCTCCACCATCCTCAACTCTTCCATTTTACATTCCTCTTCTTTTTCAGTCTCCTCTGCCTCAATTTCTTCTTTAACTATATCATTCTGTGGAACTTCATGTCACTTACCCTTATACTGTATGCAAAGCAATCTCCTGAAATTGTATCTTCTCTCTAGAGATTTGGGTTGATTTGGCCCATATTCTATTTCAGTTGTCATATCAGCTTTCTGATTTTCTGTAAGGAGCTTATCTGAGTCAACTGCAAGTTAAGACTGTTTAATTTAGCCCACAATTAGCATAGCTACAGTGCTAAATAATAAAGTATTCATAGCACTTTTTTTCTGGACCTATTTAATTAGGACCACGGTTTTTTCTTATTTCTCATGTTAAACATAATACAGAGGACTACATCATATGTTCACTCTCCTATTGACTATTTTTGATTGCAGGTGGCAGTGGCTATCCTGGAGGCAGACAGAAAGCACTTTGTAGCATAACCTGTTCATGGGTAACATTTTCTCCTAAAATTTATCAGTGAAAGCAGGGGGATTTCTCTCTCTCTCTTAACACATATATACACACATGCATTTCCTATCTTCTGAAACTGGAGACTTTTCCATTATCCCCTGAAAGCTTTAATCCTTCTGCAATCTTATTAAAGTGCCTACTCTTAGTGATATCTTGCTGCACTGAGTAATACAAGCTAATAATACCTTATCAGTGAGGGTGGGGAAAAAAAGCTGTCCTTTTTTGAGGATAGAGTTGTGCTATCAGCACAGACATTGCACAGATACCTGACACTTTCACAAGCACAGAAAAAGCAATAGAAGACATTTTACACTCTGATTTGTCTCTGCTACTGTCTTGTACACATACAGGTGTAAGAGAAGTACTGTAACAATCTAATGACAACTAGGAACTCTCTCACACTTAGATGCAGTCAGTCCATTGACTGTGGTGAAGATGCATTTGGCTTTAATTAAATTCAGTGGCAATTTGTCACCACTGAACAAGAAAGAGCACTGAATGTTTTTTTTCTTGAGACAGAATGTCCCACAAAGAGGAGTTATTTCATGTCTGTAAGCTCTGGAGAAAGACTTCAAAACAAAGCTTAAATCAACTGCTTGGTTTACGCAGACCCTATGGGGAGAGGTAATAAAATATGCTCACCCCTGTCCTCCATGTAATACAAAGCAATGGAAAGCTGTAGGATTGGAATCAGCCATCAAGCAGTGCCCACTTTATGGTCTAAATGGAGCAGTGAATTTTATATTGACATAGAAAATTAAACATTGCTGCAGTGTTGATGCTATCTGTCAAACTCCACTCTCCAATACATTCCTGCCCTTCCTGATGAAACAAAGTAGAGCTGCATGTATAGTAGGTTCATTTTCACCCCTTGCCTGCTATGACTTGCTCAGAAGTCCTGAAAATCAATGGAAGGTTTTCCCATCAATTTCCAGCTGGCTTGTGATCAGACCTACCGTATGTGCTACACCAAAGCACAGACTGGAGTGGCTATCTCTGTCCAAAGTGAACAAACCTGTACCAAGAATAAGACCATATTTAGCCTACATATGAGATATGGTCACCTTGACTGACAGTGAGATGTGTCACACCATCTGCCTTTGCCTCAGTTTTCTTTGTTAGATGGTGACCACTGTCTTTTGTGGTGATGTACTTTGTCACACACAGGTGGAAAACTCTGTTTAGGTGTGAAGTATAATCAACATTAGCCTGATGAATTCATGCAGAAAGAGAATCTGCTACAGTTAAGGAGTTGCTATATGTCATCACAGTCAGGGCCTGTGCTGGGTGAAGTGGGAACGGATCTGGTCTCACAGTCAGAGAGGATGTACTGAGGAACCCTATACAAATACAGGCCTGGGGGATCTGCATCCTCTAACTGGTTCTGTATGAGTCATCTGCAGCACTGGAGAAGTCACTGCATGGGAATATCAGAGTTGGTCCCTGCCTCCACAAGTGTGGATTTGGGGACAGAATAGCCCTGAAGTTATACGTGCTCCCAATCTTATTTGCCTTGCCCTGCTTTTGGATAATCCACTTAATGAAAGACTGGGTAAAGACAAGTCTTCACAAAGGGTTGTGGAAGGCCAGCCCTGGATTATCACAACAGCAAAGCTGCAGTGCAGTCTGGTGGCTTTGATAACCTTTTTCATGAAAGCAATGTTTGTGCATGATTATGTAGTCATTATAGTTGCCCTAACCAGTTTCTAGAAAGCATGAGCAAGACTGTCAATAGAAAAAACATGGGCCAGAGACAACATGTGACTAGAACCAGGTTCATAGCTATACATGGAAATACAGGAAGGGAGGGGGAGTTTCAGGAGACCAGCAAGTACAAAAGCAGATACTCCTCACACCTCCCCTGATCTGGCTTTTTGTACCTCCTAGTCTTTGTACGTCCCCTTGCTTCTCATGCCCTAGTAAATCTTTTCACCACATCTGCAGTGTGCCCTTTGGGCAAGGCAGTGATCACAGAGATGGCAAAGTGAGCACGATCTACCAGAGGATGCCTTCTGCAGCACTGGGAGATTCCTGGAACAAAAAGGCAGAGTATCAGCAATTTTATGGCCCTAGATTGATAGAACTGTCCATGAACAAGCAATCTTGTGATCAAAAACTGGGGGAGCTGCCTTGAGAGGTCTATTGCTCAGCCATGGTTTGTATTGCTCAGACACAGCTCCAGATCTTCTCTTATAGCCTCCTTAGGGGTCAATGCAAATGCTTTCTTTTGGACTGACACACTTAATTTGTCAATTTATTTTTAAAAATACTGGGTTGTTTTCTTCTTGAAAAGCTGGTTTTCCAGTCATATTAATTTCTGCCAAGAACAACTTTGAAATTCCAGGCATCCAGAGAAACACCTGCAAAGTATATGCTGGAGATCCTTGGCAAGATCTTCCTCTGAATTAATTCAGTAGTAAACAGCTCCAGTAAAATCACTGCTCTGGCAATGTCAATAGATGTTCTATGTTCCCTCTTGATTGCATCAAAACCAGGATTGAGTTCAATGCTTGTTTGAGCTATTATACATGGCAAGTAAGGAGGTTCTGTACAGAAAACACTGAGAGAAAACATTATTATGTTACAACAGTGGCCACAATAAAAATTGGATTAAATCAGCTTTTCACTAAAGAGAAAACACTCATTTTATACTCTTAAGCAGGGGAAATATCCATCACATGAAGCAAAGTCAATTGACTGGCATTTATACTTGATGTAAGTCCAAATGACAGTGTACCAGATTCTCAAACTCTGAGAAGGGCACACCAATGTAAGGCAGAGATTAGGGGCTCAGAAATCAATCCATCTGATAAGTTTGGCAGTGTTACAGGAAAAAAAAAAAAAGTCAACAGCATCATTGGATAGAGTAGATAAATGCATTAAGCATAATTTTGTCGTATTTTTTTCCCTTTTCCCCTTTCTTTGAATTCTATTACCTCTCTAGAGGATGTCTCCATGGGAACAGAAGGGGTACAATGAAAGTGAGGTGAGCTGATGGTAAGTAATAATACTAATCACAAAAGATAAAAATTATCAGCTTTTGTTATTTGAAATGATAATTGCTTGGCTACTTTTCAGTTATTGTGTCTGTCACTTAGGAAAGGATAGAATGAGGCTATTTTGATTCACTTTATTTAAAATCATTAGAGGGATTACACATAGTAAAGAATTCCAAAACCAGAAACACTGAGACAAAACAGTTAATCTGTAAGCAAAGCAAAACATAAATCACTGGAAATAATATAACTAGAAAAATGCTGAACACTATTCTTCATGAAGTGCCACAGATGATGGTACACGGATAAACAAGAGAGACACGCATTTTGCAGTTAGATTCAAATGAGGCATAGAGGAGATATCGATAGACAACTAGTATGAGAAATTGAAGACCTGAAGGTAATATAATTCAGGTAACAGGATTTATGTGGAATATTTAATAATGCACATCTGTTAGGTTTTCATATTTTTAATTAAACTTTTTGTATTGCTTTACTGCTTCTATTTGCACTGATTTATCATAGTGATTAAGCTTAACACTGGAGGAATTACTCATTACTTGAAACTATTGTCCTTCAGTCATAGTGACCAAAAGATTCACTGTTGCCCATCCACTGGATGAGTTAGTTTTACAGAGAAAGAAACTCAGGCTAAAGTAAATCAAGTGACTTGCCCATACTCTAGGCAAACAATTCATGAACTTTGTTATACACAGGGCTGCAATCCCTGGCAATGGTGGCAAAGCTGAATTTGCCACTTCTGAGAGGGATGGCAAATGTTTCAGGGCTTTTTTGATTCACCTCCCTAAACTGCTTTCACACTGTGTTCTTTTTATCAGAAAAGCAGTTACATGTCGTACTTGCACTTCATACAGAGCTGCATGGATGTATATTTTCTGTCACTGGAGACAGCGGACGGAGAGCAGCAAGCACGGAAGCAGAAGCTGAAAACGCAAAGTAAGAATGGCAGGGATTGCACACGAACATACCAGTGGTGAACACTCTGTTTCTTTATGATACAAATTTGCTATCTGTTTTCCACAATCAGTGTAGATGGTCTACACAAGAACAAAGAGCAGCAAACAAACAGGCCACCTTAGTTCCAGCAAAAGGCATTACTAACATAACACAATGTTGCCCTATTTGTGCCTGTGATCCAGTCATTGATTGATAGTCTCAGTTGTATTTGCTGTAACACGCACTGGGAGTTTCCCTGCAACCTTGGCAAACCTCCCGTGCAATTAGCACTGCTTACTTATACTGGCAGTTTTTAGACATTCCCATCTAAAATGCATCTCAAACTGCTCCAAAGCATAAGGTAGACACTTTTCTTTCAGCAGTTTGGGGCATGTGCCAATAGGATTCAGTTCTAACAACTTGGAAACACAGATGCTGTTAAGCGTAAGAGTTGAAATGCTGCACCTTTTCATAGTTCACTCTTCACTAATGAATTCAGGCATCTGCAAAGAAAAACACGTTTAGCTCTTGATTTTAACCACCTGCAGGACAACTAGCACCAAGTCTGAACTCTGCTATATTCTTAAAAAGTGTGAAATAATGCAGACACTCTCTAAAGACACTGCCTTCCTGCAATATGCTGGCCATCCAGGTGCTGGAGACTTGCCTTTCTTGGACAAAGTAATTAAAAAGCTGTTTGTTAAAATTTAATCATTGCCCTGAATACTTAAGAGGAACTCATGGAACACAGTGTATTTATCAATGGTATTTTTGCATTCATGTAAATCAGCAGTATTCATACTAATTTTACTAAGTTAATCAGCTGCCACTATCACAGTTACACTGAATAAGCTGCAATCCAGCCGGTCTCTCCTATAAAGGATAAGTGGGACAGTTACGCAAATAATTTTTTTCTGTGGTACTTATTTACCAAAACCTTTTAAATGCAGAGATCCACAGAGCACAATCATTTCCTGTTCTACATTTCCACTAAAACACTGGCGTAAGGTCATGGTGAGCTGTTTGCAGAAGTATATTGAACAGTTTTCAGTTAAAAATTTGGAAAAAAGTGTATTGGAAACCAGAAAAACATTGAGATCTGGCAGCAGCCCAGTGGTTTAAAACACTTTGAAACAGCTGTTCTAGAGACACAAAGAAAGTCTATGGTCTCAAGTCTGAACAAAGCTGTTAGCATATTGTGTTTCACTCTCAGGAAAAGATAGGTCTACCATTACCCAAGATATGTGGGAAGAGACAAGAATCTGTATGAAAATCTTCTAGCTATTTCCATTGTAGCTATTTGTTCATTGTGTGGTGCTAGAAATCGTTTGTCAGTCTACATTTAAGAGCACATCTTTCTATGCTCCCAGGCTCTCAGCAGACTACCTGGTGGCCTATGTCTGAGGAGAGGTTGGCAGGGCTTCTGATATTACAGAATCCAAGCAATATGCAAAAAAATACAATGGGGACTGCAGGCTCTAGTTTTCTGATTACCTCTGTAGATTGCTGGGGACCCCAGGAAAGTTGAAACAGAAAATCAACAATGAATCCCAATATGGCTCTTCTGAAGTGTTTTCTTTAAGAACATCCTCTGCATGAGAAAGATTCACATATCTGAATTTTCACCAACCAATTCAGAATACCAATTAAAAGAAGGAAAGAACAAGGTTAGGAAAATGCAAAAATTTCCTCATTCCTTCAAAGGTTCCCTGCACAGACTTGATTTCCTGTCATATGTTGAGAGATCTCTCTACCTGCAAAGCATATGCTTTGTCAAACACATTTTTATTGCATTTTACTCTGTGCTTCATCTGGGAACTTCCAGCCTCTGTGCCACCTGTGTGCCATTTTCCCATTACCTGGCACACTGCATGGCAGCACACAGCTGGTAATTGCCTGTGTGTTCTATGAGCAGATTGCTGACTCTGCTACCACAACTTGCTCCCGCACTGGGGCCAAGTACAGGTCGTGGGATTAGGATGAAAGCTTTCCATTTGATGACTGGCTGTTTTCCAGACATTTTGCACTGCTTGACTGGCAGGACACAATAGAAAACCTGGCTTTACATGAAGGAAGGTAAATAGAAACAGAAAAACTTGATGTGAGAACAATGTGACTCAATTAAAATTCTGTGAATAATTGTAGCCTTTGGATTGCATTAATTGCTGGACACTGGACAGAAGTTTAAGGACATGGATTGTTTTCCATTTCTTATTGTGGGAGAAAGCTTGCCATTATTTTCTCATCGCTTAAACAGCAAGGACAGAAAGACCTACACCTTTTTTGACAGCAGTGAACTTGCATATCTGAAGTGAACCCCAATTTATGTATTAAATGAAGGAAATGAACATGTAAGCAATCCTTCCTTCTTTCCTTCAGGATCAGTAGGAGATAAACCTCAGTTTCAGGAGGAAAAAAATTCTATGTTTAAATAAACAATTGAAAAGACTGAAATCTAGGAGAATTGTATGTGAGAAGATGACGCAAATGAGAAAAATTTTTCTTCCCATTTTAGCACAGGTAGAAGTGATATCCAGTTGCTGAATACTGAGAAAACTGTTTGTTTAATGGAAAACAAAATAAAATAGCTGTTTAGCTTTACAGAGTTCCCTTTGCAATTTCTCAGCCCATGTTATTGCAAATTTTCAGCACAAGCAATAGCTCAAAAAAAACCCCCAAATCCTGAAGTAAAAATGAAGAGTGGAATTTACTAGATTGCTCTTCAGAAGAATGGGTCATTCTTAAAGGAAAACCAAAAGATAAATTGTTTGCTGATTAGGCGAGACTGGAGGAGGGAGGAGACCCAGGTTTGCCAATGCAGTTTCAAGAGGTGGGAATTGGCCTTTCTGCATTTGTCCATAGGGCTGCAGTTCACCCAAACCTAAACCAAGGCTGACCTTCTCACAGTCATTTTGCAGGTAGGCACAGGCTCAGTTGCTTCCAAGATACATAGTGTAAAAACACCATAAGTGAAGGCAAAAGAGCACACTTAAATGGTGGATTCGAGTGATTAAATTGCTTTTTGAGTGATTGTTTTTTAAAAAAACCCCCACATTTATTCTTTTAATCTCCTTGCGTTCAAAATCCTCTATTGGACTTATTATTTTGTATAAAATGGTGGACTGGGCTAACTAAAATATGCTTACATGCACATCTGCTATCGGTTCTCCTATACTTTGCATGTTAGAAATTGTAAACAAAAGATTGTTCAGCTAAAAAACAAATAGAGAGTTCTCCCTGCACTTACGTTGTCTGTGACTGGACACCATAAAATTAGTCCTTTCTACACCTGCTGTCTTTCTCCTGCTTGGTTCTCAAGTGTTAAGGACTTTAATGCTAATTTTAATGGCTCTTGGTCACATCTCTGGAGAATATTCTGGAGCAAGTTGCAAGTATGACTTGTGCCTTAAAACACCCCTTTAAGACTACTAAGGGTGTTTGACCCTCTCTATATGGAAAAGAAATTAAGAGTTAGAGAAGAAAGCACCAGTTCTGCTTTCCTATATGCCTGTAAAAAACAGGCATTAGTGCTGAAGTAAATAAAGTTAGATGACTCTATAAAATCACTGTACTGAAATCTGTACTCAGTCTCAAGCAGTTTCTGAGGATATATAGGCTGTGCAGTGCAAACCTCAACTACTACACTTGGAGATCAGTTTGGGGTGCACAGATGTGTGCATTTTCTATCCAGTGTACATTGGCTGAGAATAACACAGCAATTGAACTGAAAAACAACATTCACAGTTGTACACCATAGCCTTCTTCCAAGCTCTTTGATCCTATTTTACTGTATTTCTGACACCGGATCCAGACAGGCAAAATGTAAAAGCTGTTGCTCTGTGTGCTATCTTTCGCTCCTCACTCACTATTATTATGAAAAGATGGATTTAAAAAAATGAATGATACAGTTCCAAAGAATGAATAAAAGTTCATCTCCTCATCTTCCTTTTGCCATCATCACTTAGGCATGTAGCAAGCATGCAGTGCATATTTGGAGAGAGTTTTGAAAGTTTTCAGTGATTTCTCAGTATCTGTTTAAAGCTGTAAAGTAGACTTGCAAACCTTCCCCTATTTTCCTCCACCTTGTAATGTTAGCAATCAATTACTGTCCTAGAAGCCATAAAGCAGACCCACAGGAGCCAGATGATAGTGTACAATCCATCATATATCCATGAAGCCTAAGGAAAAGAGACACAAGATGAGAACTGGATTACAGTTTTAAAACTTACTTTCTTTTTTTTTTTCTTTTTTTAACTTAACAACCAAGTACGATAGTACAGTATTTTTTTCCTGAGATGGAGATCTACCAAATTCTATCAAAATGTTGAAACAAGAATTCCTCTTTGTTGTTTCAGCAATATGTCTGGCCCAGCACAGGAAGGCATGCAACATAGCAAGAGCTTGAGGAGCTGTATTTTCTTTCTCCTATAAATCTAATTAAATGCATGAGTCTGGGAGATGTGAAATGCTGTTCTTGGTACTTTTTATATTTAGTAATAACTATACCTAATTACAGTGTGCCAAGGCTGGATCAGTACTGTGGCAGGTGTTACAGAAATCAAGAGAAAAGACTTGATTTTACACTGTAGTTGTAGTTTTTCTGACTTCAGCACTGTTATTCCTGGCATCCTCCAAAGTCAGCAAGAGAATAATCACATGCAGAGAGTTTCAGCTGTTTTACCAGTAAAATAACAAGAGCCCAAAAGAGTACTTTTTCCATCTAACAGCAAAAAACCCAGACTTGTTAGAAATATGTGAGATAACCTAGTTCTGTCAGAAGGAAGTTTAGTTTAAAGTTCAAATATTCCTAGCCATGCATGGTTTCTCAATATCAATATTAAATACATACTTGTATACTGGGCTCACTTTAAATAGGGGAAAATACCACATATGGAATAACCAGTATATACTATTGAACACACTGAGAGGAGCCTTAACTGCAAGCTCTCTCAAACAGAGAAAATATATTGCTGTGGTCTTGAAACTACATTGCTGTGGTCTTGAAACAGCAGCCTCTGAAGCTGATATAAGCTTGCAGAGAAGCCCCATGCCTAGCATAGTACTATGTCAGCATGAGTACATGGGCATCTGGTATCCTGTGTACTATAGCAGGATGTTTTTGTGTTGTTCCAACAAACACACCCCTGTCAGGTCTTGAAAGCTTATGCAGCATGTCCCAATACATGTAGTATGGATATATCCAGTATTTGTGCACACACCTTGCATGTATGTAAATATGCATTCACGTAGACTTAATAGATTACTCGTCCCTAATATAAAGTGTATCCATTCAACACAGTTTCCTCAAATGGATCGTGACCTTTCCAAGGAAATTAAACTTTCTCAGGTAACAGTTTGTGCTCTTTTAAAATACTAAGTTTCATGCATAGGAGCACTGTAGGGGAAAGAAAAAAAAAAAAAAGTTTTAAAACAGGCTGTATGACAAGTTGTAGTGCCACAGTCAGCTTGGACTCTTGCTTTCTGCCCTGTTCCATTTGTTTCATGTGCAATGCATACTGAAGACTTGAAAACCAATACAAATGCAATTAAATCCCTGAATAATATGTCTCAGTGATTTATTTTTTCCAGCAGGGTGTCTCAGCACCTATCTTACCTGCATCATATTTCGAGGCCAGTTTGTCCCTGAGTTCATCCAGCTTCAGGACTCAGTGGGGATTCTTCCCTAAGAAGATCCATCCTGTAAAGAGAGAATACAGAAAATATCCTCATATTGCAAAACCATTGAGGACATCAGGTATGTCTTTCCAAAAAAATGGTGGAAACATCTTTTTATCATTGCTTTAAAGGCAACAGGAAGCCCATCAGGCCTGTGTAGTTCAGCCTCTTAAGTAAAAGCCACAGTGAGTTTTCATTGTGAGATCACACTTCACTGCAGCTCAAAGGTACCAGGAGAGTCATGGCCAAAAATAAGAGCATCTGGAGCTCTAACCAGATTTGGGATGGATTTATCCAACCAAGCCATACACTTATGCAAAATTCTGCCCATGTGCAGCACCCTACTCTCACCTGATCTGTGTCATATTTATGACACATTGGAGCACCTCCTCAATACCTGGGAGAGACAGAGACAGTGGGAGTAGGAAGCAGTGACCAGCCTGCACACTGTGACGTCCAGCCCTCTCCTTTCTCACATCACAGAAACACCACACATGTGACAACTCATCTTGGCTCTCTGCTGTGTGTTTTTTGATAAATACACATAGGGCAGAAATCCTTCTGCAAATTAACACATTATTCCCTAGGAGACCAGAAGGAGAAGGAAAAAAAAATGTTTTGCCTTTTGAGACTCATTGATGGTGCTAGCAAGTGAGCAGGTAAGGGAGGCTGCAATGTCTCTCAGGCTGTGTTTTCAGCTGAGTGGAATTGCAAGTGAAGGTGAGGGAAGAAGAAACATGGGACATGTATCCTTTAAAAAAAGGGAAATAAATAAACCTGTGTACAGTGAGAAATAAAGCATGAATCACAGTTGGAAATACTGTGTTTTCCTGAGGGGGGGAAAAAAAAAATCAGCTTTGCCCAACCAAGCTTTAAAGAAACAAGATTATTTTAGATTAAATTGTTTCTAGGGTTCCAGTAGTTTCCATTACTATTTCCCTTGAATCTCAACTCTAGTTTTGGAGTTGCAGGTGCTGACAGATCTAAGAAAGACTACCTGCTTTCCAGTGCATCTTTATAAGAAAGGCTTTTTCTAGGGAGTGAATAAGAAGTTTTGCAAGACAAGGAAAGAGTACATAAAAGGCAGAAAAAAACAGATCAAAATGTTTGTTTAAAGTGCATGCATATTCCTTGTGTTCAACTGCTAAACAGCTGACAGACTTGCTGTGACACTTGACCTTTCAACTGTTCTCTCTACAATCCTATGCTTTAGAAAAGCACAGTTTGAGGGAATTCTGTCATCCTATGTATATTTTCCTTTCTTCTCAGAGAAAGAGGTCTCATTGATGCCTCTAGTGATATTTGAAAAACAATTAGCTCTTGGCTTTTGAACAAATACTTTTGAGAGTGCCAGAGATTCAAACCCCACAAAGGGAGGTTAAATAAAATTCATAGAAGTCTGTGCTCTGTCAAGAACACACACACCTCCCTTATGGAAACACATACCACAGGACAAAAAAGCAAAAGGAAAGTTCAGAAATAAAACTTAACTATAGAACAAAAAAGCCAGTTGGATTTGTTCCTACAAAGCTGAATCTAGTATAATAATACAGCCTAAGTTTCAGGGAAGTACATCTCTGGCTAGTGTAAGATGTCAGAATGCAGGATAACAGCCTATACCTGAGTGATACAGGATGCAACAGAGAAGAAACATAAATCTTAGAGGTGTAGGACCTGAAGGGGCACAAACATTTTTCTACATACCTCAGTCCTGGATTTGACCCCAAGGAAAGGATATTCCACCAAATCAATATTTAAGAAAGAAAAGCAGCACTAGCCAAAGAGACTATGCTTTCTTCAAAACATCATCATGGTAATTAATTCAAGATAGCATTTAGAGACTTGTAGAAGTTGTTTACAAATGCCATTGCCATATTGAAGACCTAGTTCCACACCATTCATATGGGTATCTTACATTCACTAATGGTGTACTTCTGAAGTCAAAAGGTGTGCTCCCATGTTGCAAGGTTTGTAAGGAGAGATACTGTTTTTCCTTAGCCAGCTGATGAATCTGGCATTCCAAGTTTTGCACATGCCCTCTTTTAAATCTGTCCAAGCAAAAAAGCATTTCCAAGACAAGATTCTAGTAATGCATCAAATAACCTCAACAGGATTAAAAGACATTGAAATAATTGGACTAAGAATTCACAATGTCCAGATGTGTTTAAGAATGGTATGAAAAAAGTTCATGACGGAATATATGACCCGAACAAAACAGGATAAAGAATGACAAGAATATAATGTAATTACAAAGGCATGTTAAAATACCTGGCAAGTATATAGAAAAAACACTCGAAGGGAGAAGGTTGTTGTCTGGATGGGACAGTTGATGATGATGCTCCCCAAGAGGCAGACTTTCGGGCCACTAAAAGGTTAGTATTTCATTCTTGTTTACCTGTGTGGATACTGCTAAACCTAAGAATTTCCATGTTAAACTGCTTCCACAGAGTAGCTCTATGGTAGGTTTGTACAAGAGTTTTCCCTTCTAAATATCTTTGGAAATTTAAGATGCATAAATCACTTCTACTCCTGCATCTGTAGAGTAATCATTTTGGGTTTTTTCTCTGATGAGCAAGCTTCTTGGAGAAATAGAAAAGAAGGGTTTCTGAATCCAAACACAGCGTATGAGAACAAAGGGATGAATAGGATGCAAATTTTATTCTTTCTCTTGAGGAATATAAGGTTACATAGATGCAATTTTGAGCTGCCTTGCCTGGGTTCATCTGAATATATAATGAATAAAGAGATCATGTTTACATGCCAGAAATAGTAGAATGATTTTGGTTCTTTTTTTTTTTTTTTTTTTTTTTTTTTTTTTTTTTAAACAATCTCAGAAAATAAGTTTTGACTATTTTTGAAAATTATCTAATTGAATCAACTTTGGCTCAACATCCCACATAACAATACTGAAAGAGACCAATATGATTCCAAAAAAGATCCAGATGGATATAACAGTGAAAAAGGAGCTACAAATTTTAGTGGGGAAGGAGAAAATTTCTGTGTGGAGCCTAACTAATACAAACCTTTCTGTTTATTCACCACAGTGAGGATTACATGATTTCATAGGCACATGGATAGTAGCATGGAAAAACTCAGCACAGTAGTGATGTCCAGATAAAACAGACTTGACAAAGACATCACTCAAATGTAATTACTTAGTTTGGAAATCAAATGTCAGCAACGTTTCAGTATGTACATGCTGTACAAGCACAGTTGTGTGATGATGTTCTGCTAAGACCTAACATTCTTCTTGATAATAACTCTAGAAAAACACATTGTGCCTTTAAAGGGTGCTTGCTTTGCTCTGCAACTGCTAGTAGAAATAGCCTCCTTGGAAGTCTTCAAACCCAGAGGCTTTTCACCACCCTCGGAGGAGTTTTATTTTATATAAATGAAAAAGTATACCTCATCTTGCCAAACAATATAAATTTTTATTTATCTGTATCCATAGGCAGACTGCCAAGGTGTCCAACTCCTACACCTGTCTTGCTTTCTTCTAGGGGAACTGGTGCCAGCTGCTTAAAATCGCAATATAAAATTAATAGAAAAGTGGGAATGCTAACTTAGACAAAGTATTAAGGAGATAGGCAGATAAGAAATCAAAGAAGTGCCATAAAACATCACAGAAACACACACAGACATATAATTTATTATTATATTTTATGATCTTTGATGTGGAGGCTTTACATTTTATCCTATTATTTCAATGGAAAAAAATTTACATCTTGTTATTACTTTCATAAAAAAAACTTCTGGTGTCAGATAATGACAGCACTTGAGGTGATCATGCCTGAGGTGAAAGTGGTTTACAACCTCCTGTGCCTGGTTTTTGTGACCTCTGATTTGCCAGCTTTTCTTTTGCTTAAGCTGGCCTCTGCAACAGGATGCACTTTCCACCCTGAAAGGACAGACTTGTGTTGAAAAGAGTGTGCAGCCATTTAGACCCACCTCACTTACTTTGTCCGGAAAGAATCCGTCCCACCAAAGGATTGCTTCTGCCTCAGCAGTCTGCTGCATTATGTTTCAAGTGACTCATGCTTTAAGTAGTACATCCAGCAGTTCAGGTCAAGGCAGCCAGTTCAGGTCAAGGCAGGTAGGGTATTCCAGTTCAGTGTTTTCTTAAAGAGAGCTCCAAAATTCTATTGAGTACAGACCAGTATAGTATTTTAAACAAGCCTCCTTCTTATAATGGGTGATTACCTGTTGCACCTACCACAGTTGCAGCTACAGCACACAAAATGAAGACAGTCATGGCAATTAACACTAACTAACTCAATCCCAATGGTGTAATCAGTAATGAGAATAAACGTCAATGATAGCTGTACTGTAGCCTTAATGATCTAAAGAATCATGCAAAACAAGGTTTTTAGGTAAGTGTTTTGCTAGACTAACTGATATCATTGAAAAAAAGGCCTTCTCCATCTTCTGGGCCTCAAAATCTTCCTTCAGACTGTGGCGCTAAAGCTGCCTTTTTTTTTTGTCTAATAACCATGGATGTTACTCATTCTAATACCCACAAAATGTGTCTTGTATAAAGGTTCTGTGCAATATTTTTACTTATGAAACTCCCTTGATTCTTTCAAGCATTCTAACAGCACAAAGATCACTGGAGTCCCTTTTATCTTTCTGCTAAAATAACATACTCTGTCATCATAATAAGGCATGATTTACAGCAAAAGATAGCATCTTTTATTGGACTGACTAACACAGGTCGGGAAGAATACCAACTGCAGAGAAGATCCTTGGCACATAGAGGTTTCTCAGGGTGCCTGTCTTGATAAATCAGATACAACATGATCCTTCCACATAGGAAAATTATTCCAAATGTGCAATCAAAACCAGTGTCATTTTATTCAGCTATCAATTTCCTTCAGTAGTGCTTGGACTGACTATATCAATGCATCACTGTTGCTTTGGTACATACTCTCAAAGAGAATTTTGTCTGGAATTCCCATTTCCATACTACTGTACTGGCACATAATTTTTATTATATTTATATGCACCCTCAAACCTTTTCTGAACATCTCACAAGCATTTACCTTACAGCTCTCCAAAGAATCAGGGAAGCAGTTTTAGTATTCCCCTAATCACAGAAATAAAGACAGAGAGATACAGTAACATGCCCCAAGTCACAGTATAAACCTATATTCTCCTGGCTGGCCCTCCAAGTCCCTAGAGACAAGTCATTCAGGGTGCTTTGCAATCAAAGGTAAGATTGCAGCAGAACACCCAGATTCACTTTAATCTAGTTCAGGAGTCTAGGAACACCAGCATGAACTTTAGCAAAGGCAGTGCAGGTCAGTTTATAGACTAAGAGTGGTTATTTACATTGCTAGCTTCCACTGATATCTCTGGTGCTGTGCAATACATCCTGCTCATAGAAAAACAAGGAAAGCTAGGCCTGTGAGGGCTGAAATTATCGTTCTGACTGTGCTTATACATAGCTACAGTCCACTCCTATGTGTCTGATCTGTACCTTACAAAGAGAGCTTGATCCCAACTCTCTCCCAAGACTAATACTTATTTTCTACCCACCTCTCACAGGAAGAAGACTGAATCCTGAAGTAGGCTGGTTTTTCAAGCACACTGTTCCCGTCACATCCTAATCAGCATTACAGCAACTAACTAGGTCATTATGGGTGAGCTGTGAATGGCTGCTGTTTAGTATCAGAGGAATTCTATGTCAGATCTACACAGTGAAAAACTGTCTGTCATACGGGCTGAGAATGCACCAATTGCTTTGCAGCTTGTCTTGGCAGCATTGCATGTAAAGGCAGTTGTAAAGACACAACTGCTTAGAAGGACCATCAGCCAGGAAATTCCTGTATGGAGGAAGCCCTGGACAGGAAAGAAAGTCATAGTCGGGTAGTTGTGAGGAGGAAGAAGTCAGACTGACCAAAACTGAATGCATTGGGATTGCTCATCTCTCTGACAGTGTTCATTTGCATTTACACCATTTTCTCAGCAAGGTTTCTCTGGAGCTGCTGTTGAGTGCTGGAGCCACAAACACATTCCAGACAAGATGCTGCAGGCTTCTTTCTGTCAGCACTGAAAGCCCCACTGACAACATCATTCAGGTTTCAGCACACATACTTCCATTGCCTTGCACTTCGCTCTTCATTAGGAGGCATAACCCAAGAAAAAAGGGGATGGGCGTTGGAGATATTTTCTTTTCAAATATTACCCATCTACAACATCAAACCCTTTAATGGATAGATACTCAGAGCTGGATGGCTTCGCCTTTGAACTAACTGCTGGCACGCCGAAGGATATGTTTGATATTCAGAGCGTGTTAGATGTTCATCAGTGATTTAGAGACATTCCTTCAGAGACCCTGCATACAGCTCCTAATTGAAATACAAATGTTTGGCCTCTGTCACTTCTTAAGTGTTCCTGGTATGTAGAGATGGGGAAGGGAAGAAGAACAAAAGGAAGAAGTATTTAGGTGGGGCAGAAGGAGACTGGGATCAACAGTCAAATCTATTTTCATTTTATTCCCCAGGTCATCTTGAACATTTTTATCTGATCTGGCAGTGTAGAGGGTGGGAATCGCCATTAGTGGTCTAAAAGAAACTCTTAAGTCAGATCAAGCTTGCCAATGTTAATGTAACTTTGGCTAAGTGATTTGCATACAGGGAAAAAATATCCTAAAAATCAGTTTCTTCCTGATTTCACAGCTTTCGACCAATGTCACCATTAACACTGTACCTACAAATTCCATCATGTAGCACCCACAGCATCAACCTAGGCAGGCCCAGAAAAAAAAGTATGACCATTCAGAACTGTAGCTAATGACTCATAAATAAAAGGGGATTCTATAGAGGGATTAAGACAGAGGCTGCCACCAAATAGTTACTGTCAATTTGCTTAGAGATAAGAATTTCATTCAGGAGACATAGAGCATAAATCATGACCCTTCTGGGAAATGACAGCAGAAAACACAGGGTGAGAACATTATTTCTTACCAGAAGACTTTGCTCTAGGCCGCTCTTTATATTATTCTTCTCTAATGTAGGATTATAGATGCATTAACAGCAAAATTGTAATTCATTCAAATCTCCCAAAGTCTGTAAGTGTAACTTGGGAATATGTCAATGGTTTTATGAAAGCATGGTATGCATTCAAATTATTATTAAACTCATACTTGCTGAGACTTGTGAAGAAAGAAGTGTGGTAATCTCCTGCAAAAGATGATGGTTGTGATTGTTCCTTTAGCATTTTTCCATTTAGGAGCATCTTGCTGTGCATTAAGGCATCAAATAAATTGGTGCTCACTAATTTGGACTCTATTGAGAACTGAATATTGAGTAGCTCAGACTGTCATTATGTCCCCTTTGATTGGGAAGGTTTTTGTTCACACATGGTAATGGGTGGTTGTATTCCTTAAAGAGAGTGACACTATTCAAATATTTGCTATGATGCAGAAATAATTTCCTTTCTTTCTCAGTTACCTGTTAACCCTGTTACAATGAATCTTCAGTCTGATTTTCCTGATAATGAGCAAATGCATTCAATCATCCCTGTGGCAGAAATGGTGCTACAATAGGAAGAAAAACGTCAGCTTTTTAAAATGTCAGGATATAGAAAAGCAATTCCCATGGTATACTAGCTCCCAAATCTGTTTGTATAAATGGTACTGCCAAGTCCCATGTGGGATGATCTCAGGTTTGACCATAGTAATTTCCCACTGCACCACAGAGGATTTTTACAGTGTAGTTTTGTTCTGTTCACCAGCCAGTGGAGATGATGTGAGACCAGGTTTCGGCAGCTGTTGGCACCCCCCAGACCCTGCCAGCAGACGTGCTAGGGGGTGCACGCTGACCACTCACGAGGCTGGCACTTATGCCCAGCTGCCTGAGATCTTTAAGCAAGAACTTTATTCCCATGGCTCCCTTTGGTTAAGGAGGAGATGTGCTATGTCTGCTACTCTTTCAACAGAGGTTTTCTCTGAACCTCTGACATCATGATCTTTTTGGGGAATGGGGAGGAAAAGTGGTTTCTTCCTGGAACTAGTGCTCTGTCCATCAGTCCTTTTTCTGTTATCCCTACCTGCCCAAGAATGGGGAAGGACAAGAGCAGGGGAGGAGGCTGTGTAAGACTCAGAGCCACATTCAGCTGAGGCAGGCTTGTGCCGGTCACTTGTGTGTGGGGTATGGTGCTCAGCAATGCCTGCTTCTCCCGTCACCTTCTCACACAACCACCATCCTGTCTACCTCAATCCAGCCTCTAAATCTGATATGCCCTTCCTGAGACAAAACAGAAGGTCTTTCCCTCTCATCCCCAAGATTTTCTACCAAAATTATCTGCCCACATAGCCTGGAAGTCAGCTGATCTCACAAACATATATCATGGCTGCTTGTTACTGCTAGCATTCATCTTCCCTGTCTTCACATCATTCCTTTGAAAGCAAGCTCCTTGGGGCACTTACAACCTGCCTACCCTGTTTGAAATGTGTTCCTCTCTGCACAGCATCATGAACAGCCTATGCAAGTAGGCTGAGGGAGAATGCAGGTTTATGATGCTATTTATCTGGGTGTGTGTGTGTGTGTGTGTGTGTGTGTGTGTGTTTTAATTTATTTATTATTCATTTCCACTGAATTTTTTAGCTGCCAGCTGGGTCCCAGATTGAGAGCCAGCAAATATCCTTGGGGAGTTTCCATGCTCCCTTCTCTGAGCATGTCTCTTGCGCTGCACATCAAGAATTTTTTGAACAAGGTTTCTTTCAGTGCAGAGGTCACAGATAGGTGAAGACTGACCACTGGGTGAAGCACATGAGAACAAAACTCTCTCTCCCAGTACCCCAGTAACTGATCTGAGTTTGTTCCAAACAGTAGCTCATCTTTGTGTTATTGCTTTAAAGTTCCCTTCCTTCATATGAAACTGTGAATACTGTGGTAGCACTTCTCAGTGCAGACTGCCTCACTGGCAAATGAGAATCATCTTGCTATTTCTATGCAAATTGATTTAATTACATTATTTTAATATTTTAGTAGTAAAAGGCCTCAGCAGAAAAGACTGACTCTTCTTTAAGCTCCACTCCAACAGCAAAGCTGCTTTTGTAAGCCTACATTACAGAGGATAGGAATTTCACATGTCTAGACTGTGCTGTGTAAGAATTTCACAAGTGGAGAGCACCATAATTCAAATACCCATCAACAGAGCAATAAACTAGATTTGAAGTATGGTTCCGATGAAGTAACATTATACAGTAATTTTTGTAGAGAAATTGAGACTGGAAATGCATCACTTTCCCACTGAAACTGATCACAGGGAAAAAACTTACATGTTAATAGGACAATTTGGCCAGGAATGCATCATTAACATTGTCACCTATACTGTGTGTTCAACTAAATCAGACATGAGGGTTCTTGGTAGGAGCTATGCTGTATAAAGCACTGTCTTCACTGGCAGAAGTATACACACAACCTGAGCTCTAATTATGATTTTCAAACAATTGGGAAAGTTTGTGAAAACCCATGTGCCTCAGTCACTCAAGATTATATTTAGGCATCAAAAAAAGTGATCTGACTTTCAAAGGTGCTGAGCAAAGTACCTCCAACTTCAGTCACTTAGTGGCATACATAATTTAAAAGTGTATCCTGACCACACAAACATAAAAATGCGGTTGGTCATATTGAGAGATAGCACATGAGCATTATACCAGTTGGGCTCACTCTGATATTTCATAGATTTTTCAGTCACTATGTTTGGTTTTAGGTGGCTCTCAAGCCCTGCTTACATTTTTGCATGCCCTCTACCAAGCACAGAACAAGTTCATCATCCAGAGGAGCCATTTGTCCATTTTTCAGCCCTGGCTTTGTTTTTAGGCAGTGTAAATGTTTTGGGACTTCGCACCCCTGAATATAAACTGGTAGTAGTGTTTTCATGCACATGGTATAAACATTGTCATCCAGTGAGCTGAAAACTTCATCATTAAAAGAAAAATAAAGGATTTTTCTGTGATCTAAAAACCTGCACTGGGTATTCCAGAAACACAGGGAAATAGGGCCCTTCAGAGAGATTACTATACCAGTCACCAAAGAAACAGAAACACCACAGATCTCTTCCTAAAACAAATTCGGTGTGTGTGTGCCCTTTTATTGTCTATCTGCAGAATAGACACATGGATAAACTTCAGAGCTGTTATTTCAGCAACCACTTTGGAAAACAGTTTCTAAAAACAAAATGAAACATACAGTTTCTGGAAATACATTCCAATATGGATGGACAAGGTGGACAAATTCTACTTCTTTTTTTTTCCCCATAAGAAACTTCTGAGGGAAAAAAAAAAAAAACAAAAACAAACCACCAACACAAACAAATAATTTACTACCCAAATCAGGTTTTGCAACTCACAGCTTCTCTTATGTTTCAAAGTCCTTTCCACATAAATGAACAAGCTGTAAGAGAAGAGAACTATTTAACTTACACTGCTTCTGCATCCTCATGTAAACATCCATCTGCATCACCTCAAGCAAAAAGGATGTAAAGAACATTCATCTACTCTGCAGAGCTTCTTAGCTGAAAACTCCTGAGAGTTTTTATCTCATAGTGTTCTAATAAAAAATCTGAAGGAGAGGGCACTATCTATCTCACAACACCATCTTTTCTTCAAGTTCTAAACATAAACCATATGTGACTTCTATTGCTTCCTTTTCTTTTGCATTCATAACAGATGCTGGATCTCTAGAAATACTTCTCTCAAAATAGTCACTCTGGTTTGATTTTTTTTTTCAGAAATGTGTTTTTAATTTTGATGTCATATTTCCTGGAGTTTAAAGGGAAGCATTAAAGATGACCTAACATAATGACTGCGTGTTTTGTAAACACACAGCGAAAGGAAGAAGTGTTGGCAAATAACAATGCAGGCTGGAACGCAAATAAAGGTAATTTTAAAAATAGTATAAAAATATAGTTACTTGCTTCAAGGAAAAGCAGGCAGGTTTAAAACCAAATTCTATTCAAACACTGTTAAAATATTAGGAGTTTTATTATAACACTATCCTCAGATCCATGTACACAGCAGAAGTGTATTTCCAAACATTTTCAGTCATATTAAACAATCTGTCTCTGAAAGAGTATGGAGAAAGCTGAAGGAAATGGGGTTCCATAAGAGATGTGTAAATGGTCATGCTGACTATCAGAATCTGGACTATCGTAAAAGATAGGGACTGTTTGGGGAGAAGAATTCCCACTCCAGATTATGAAGATAGACTAAGTGGAAAAAAATACCATATTAAGAATGGTTTAGAGAATGACAGTTTTTTTCTGTGTAAGTTGCCAAATTTCAAAAGCTATTTTTATTAATTAGCATAAAAATAAAAGCTTTTGTGAAATACAGTGGTAAAGGAAGCTATGTTTTCAGAAAGAAAATATCAAGTTTTTGATTCAGGTCTGTCTGTCTTTTTCTCTCATCGGAAAGAACCAATTAAGATCAGCACTTAAAAACTCTTCCTGTTGAACATTTGATTGTAAATGATGGGTGTAAATGCTTTAAAAAAATTTGCTTTTTAGAAAAACAGTTATACACTGTCGAGAAAACAGTCTTCAAAGCCTTAACAGAATGGAAGCAAAGAACAGAGAAGGCAAAGCATTACTCAAGGTCACAGAGAAAGTCTTTTGAACACAAATCTCCAAACAATACAATGCTTCAGTTACAAGAATAAGATTCCTCCCACTGTCTCCAAAACTGATGCAGGTGCTGGAAGTGCACACAATTTTTCTCAAATGCTGCCAACTAATGTAAGAATTATCACTTGCTGTTAAAGTGTTTCAGATCTTTCTTTAAGAAATCTATTATTTATGCTCCACAAGAGAATTTATTGCTAGCAAGAGGGTCAAAACTGCACACTATCAAAATGCCTCTGTGAGTGGGAGGAAAGATTTCACCATATATATTTCTTGAGGCACAAAAACAAAAAGGTAGGACTTGACCTCAGCAGTGGTAATAGATGGGAAACTTGAAACATAAATGTTTTCTTACCAGGCTGTCTAATGACAGATACATTTCTCGATTGTCAGATTTTAAAGTACGCTGACTTCTTAGGATAAGTACAAAGTGTCCCAGATATATATATCTTTAACTCACCAACTGTCTGTGTCTTGAGGCAAAGTCTAGTAAGATTTTTCCTCAGAATAAGCAGGAACATTTTCAGCCAGCTAACCCAGAGTAACATAAAATTTTCTTCTGTTTCCCATGAACATGGTGGATTTCACTCAGTCCAAGGGTCGAGGTGCAGAAGACAAACTCTCAGTTAAGGGCTGCACCTCAGTCCTATGTGAGGCTGCACTATCCCTGCCTGTTGACACCTGTGAAACAGCAGCCCTTTGCACCTGATCCTGCACTATAAGAGGTGGAGAGGTAACACAACCATTTGTGGGCAGAAAGGACTCTTCTCCATAGAAAACAATAGCTGTGGCAATCCCAACACGCCAGGCCATACCCATGCCATGGCGGCTGCCATTGCTAGCTCACTAAACAGTCTGGCCCAGTGACTCACAGAAACTTAAACCGAAGATTTGTTAATTGGCCTAACTTCCCAAAATGAACAGAAGTCCTGAATTCTCAGTGCTAGTCCCTCCTCTCTGCTCCCCAGCCATGTCCACTCTCTCTTACCCATTTCAAGCTATGCAGGTCTAGCCACCACTGCTTTCCAAGAGCAAAGGACAAACATTCCTTCCCAGAAGTCTGTTTGTTAAGTGGCAAAGACTCCTTCCTTGTCTTTTATCGACCACCTTTGTTTTATGTTAAATACTGTCAGCACAGATTAGAGCCAGTACAGTTGAAATACTGACAGCACATCAGTCCCTGATACTGCTGGAAGCTCTGTTTCCCATCTTAACTGTGTATTTGGTCAACTCATTA
Organism: Athene cunicularia; assembly: GCF_003259725.1. Lineage (NCBI taxonomy): Eukaryota > Metazoa > Chordata > Aves > Strigiformes > Strigidae > Athene > Athene cunicularia. The sequence continues at coordinate 20,915,836 of NW_020799143.1, read as the reverse complement.
AGAAGTAAGTTTGACAGCTTCAGGCTTACAATATTACATTACTTTTAATTGCTTACCAGATGTAAGAAATCTAACTACATCTATTCTTTCCATGACTTGTAACTTATCTGCACATCATTCTAGCCAGTGAGAGTTTGTGAAAAAACATATAATAAGAAAAGACTGTAACAGTCGCATCCACTGTGCTTTCCTCAACCAGCCCACCATGAGAGCAGTCCACGACTATTCTTCCTAACTGATATAAGTTGTCTTCCATCCCAAATCTTGCACTTCAAACTCAATCACATCTCCCAGTGAAATCACAGTTGCTTTTACCAAACAAATGTTACGGCATTTGGCCCAGGGTTACAAAATCATTAGTGGTTTATGGCTGAATTAATTAGAGGGAGAGGAGGATGTTTACATTGCCTCTTATGTTGGGATCTCCTCCAAAATGTTTACCTGTTTGAAACACCTGTGGTTACCAGGTCTCTCTGTACTAAAGAATATGTTCAGCAGCTGGGACTGCTGCCATTTTGTGAAATCGGGTTAATACAAAAAAGATACTAAACTGGTTCATGGAAAGTTATTTTAGATTAAAGGAAATCAAATAAATAGCCTTTAAAATACCATTTGGTGCAGGGGGGAAGCAGGATTGCTTTTTGTATGCAGGAAAACCTGATGCTATTTTCTTTAATTTCCATGAATTTCCATCATTTAAGCTTTTTTATCTCCTCTCAGCTCTGCAGAAGAGCAGACCTAAGAAAGAAATCCAGGCCAGCAGGCAGAACATTATTTTGATCCTACAAACCTGATTAAAAGCAGAAAATTTAAAAGACTAAAAGCAGATAGAACTGCAAAAATGAAAGCAAAAGAGAAAAATGTTTTGCCAAGTCTTGGCAATGAATAAAGTTCAGATTCTTAGTTCAGGATCAGCAGACAGTCAAGGTTTTAAAAGCGGGTAAACTAATAGAATTTGATCTTTATTGGAGATGAGGACAAGACATACAGAAAGAAAAGGAAACATGTTTGAACTGGGCTGACATGAATTTCTCTCATGAGAAAGTGGCACCAAACAACAGAAGAGCTGTGAGACAAGATTAGATTTTGGATTGAAATAACAGAACAACTGCCGTCTTTCATGTTATTTACCAGTTTGGGAATCTGAAAACCCAGGGGGGACACTGAGCAAGCAGGGCTTAGACAGGGATATCAGAGTTGGGATTCCCTCAGTCTCAACTCAGGGCTTCAAGGGCATGAGAGTCTCTGGTTACAGGACAGCAGCAGCTCTGGCAGATCAGGAGCGGTTGGTGACTTCATTTTTAAGTCTTGCTTGTCTTTCCTGGCCCAGCAGCACTTGCTGATTATCACCATTTCACATGGGCTCATGTTTATGCCTGAGAAATAGTATACCACAAACTTTCCTACTTTAGAAAGAAATGGCTGAATTGAGGCAGTAGAAAGGACAGCTGTAGGGCATCTTTCTGAACGGATTTTCTCTCATGGCAGTTCCAGAGAGCCACTGTCACATCTCACAGTGCTTTGCAAAAATAAGTAGTCTACAGTTGTTGTAGCAAAAATCGTGTTTCTATGAGCATTATTATTAATTTCAGCCATGAGGCAGCAGTCGCTGTAAGGCACAGATTCTTCCTGATGTCACTTGCAGCCCAGAGCAACAGTTAACAAAAAGCAAAGCTGCATGTGCCAAAGGAGTTCACTCATAACTGCAGGGTGATGTGAATTGTCCTCTGAAATTCATGATGGAAGTCACTCTGACTTTGAAGCCAGTTTGTCAAAATCACAAAGGAAGCACTGTGACTGTGATTGTCAGTGAAGGGTGAGGGGGGGTGTGTCTGTATAACTGACATATGGAGATGCATGTGTACAGTGGAAGATGCCTGGCTTGGTGCCACCATATGCTTTTACCTTCACAAGGGCTCACAGTGGATAATAGACAGCAGAAAAGGAAATAACAGCTTTCTAAAGAACTGAATGCATTGGTGAAAACAAACAGATGAACACAGCAGATTTCACTAACTCTGATAATCCAGTTGATAATACTGAGTTATCAGCTACACTACAGAAGTTACTCTCCCTTGACCTTTACCCAGGAGGAAAGACCAGGTAATTCTTAACCCATGCTCATTAAACATTGCTGGCAAGTTCAAGGAAGCTCATGTGACTAAGTTGTTGTTGCTAAATGTGTTGGTTTAGGCCCTGCCAGGTCCGGAAACGACGTTGCTGTTGCCTCTCCCCGACCCTCAGCTGGTCAGGCTGGAAGTGAGGCACAAACCCCAGGTTAAAATAATAAGAAATTTAATACAATAGTGTGATAAATAACAATTTGAACAACAACAGTAGCAACGATAACAACAATAAACAGTAATAACAGTAAACAAGGCAAAAAGTATACAGAGAAATACTGCAATGGATACAGACAGCCCCGTGCTCCCCACGACCAAAGCCACAAAGGAAAAGCTTCCTGTGCCCCCACGCCAGACCTGACATCAGCATGGTATGAATAACCCAGCTGGAGATCCCTTCCCCCTCTCTCTCTGCTGGGGAAAACCTAACCCTATCCTAGCTGAACCAGGACATAATCCACCCCTTTATTCTATACCATCTGCATCATGTCCAGCTGCCATTGAGCAGTTAACAATAACAAAATAACAATTTACAAAGGCACAGCATAATTCACGGCATGTTCTCACCCAGAATCAAGTCCCCCTGTGGTACGCATCGGACCTCTCCATTGTCCTGCATCACCCACCAGGTGCACCCAGGTCCTTGGGCAAAAGCAATCCCGTGGATGGGTTTGCCTTTACCTTTGCCTGGCGCAGGACTAAACCAGACCATTTTTCCCAACATATTCCTCACGCGCACTACAGGGACTTTATCTCCATCTACAGCACGTGGAGGTTTCGACTGTGCCGGGCCAGCTCGACTGGCAGATCCTCTTGAATTGACTAGCCAGGTGGCCTTTGCTAGATGCATGTCCCAGTCTTTGAAGGTGCCACCTCCCAGTGCTTTCAATGTGGTTTTTAACAGTCCATTGTAGCGCTCGATCTTCCCAGAGGCTGGTGCGTGGTAGGGGATATGGTAGACCAAATCGATGCCGTGTTCTTCTGCCCAGGCATTTATGAGGTTGTTTCGGAAGTGGGTCCCGTTGTTTGACTCAATTCTCTCTGGGGTGCCGTGTCGCCACAGGACTTGGTTTGCAAGGCCCAGGATGGTGTTCTGGGAGGTGGTGTGGGGCGCTGGGTAAGTTTCCAGCCACCCAGTGGTTACTTCCACCATTGTGAGCACGTGGCGCTTCCTGTGGCAGGTCTGTGGCAGTGTGATGTAGTCGATCTGCCAGGCCTCTCCATATCTATATTTCAGCCATCGCTCTCCATTTCACTGGGGCTTCACCCGCTTGGCTTGTTTGATTGCAGCACACGTCTCACATCCGTGGATGATCTCTGCAATGGTGTCAATAGTAAGATCCACCCCTCGATCTCGAGCCCACCTGTATGTTGCATCCCTACCTTGCTGGCCCGAGGTCTCGTGGGCCCACCGGGCTATGAACAGTTCACCTTTGCGCTGCCAGTCCAAGTCCACCTGAGCCACTCTGATCTTAGCAGCTTGGTCTGCCTGCTGGTTGTGTCGATGTTCATCAGACTCTTGGGTAAATGGGCATCCACATGGCGCACCTTCACAACGAGGTTTTCCACCCGGGCTGCAATGTCCTGCCATACTTAAGCAGCCCAGACGGTTTTACCCTTACGTTGCCAGTTGCTCTGCTTCCATTGCTGCAGCCATTTCCACAGGGTGTTCGCCACTGCCCACGAGTCGGTATAGAGGTAGAGCCTCGGCCACTTTTCCAGCTCAGCAATATCCAAAGCAAACTGGATGGCTTTCACCTCGGCGAACTGACTCAATTCACCCTGTCCCTCAGCAGCTTCAGTGACCCGTCGTGTGGGACTCCATACAGCAGCCTTCCACCGTCGATGTTTTCCCACAATACGACAAGACCCATCAGTGAACAGGACATATCGCTTCTCCTCATCCAGCAGCTCGTTATATGGTGGGGCCTCCTTAGCACGTGTCACCTCCTGTTCTGGTGACATCCCGGAATCTTTGCTCTCTGGCCAGTTCGTAATCACCTCTAGTATCCCTGGGTGGATGAGGTTCCCTATTCGAGCCTGTTGTGTTATCAACGAAACCCATTTACCCCATGTGGCATCTGTTGCATGATGTGTGGAGGAAGCCTTTCCTTTGAACATCCACCCCAGCACCGGCAGTCAGGGTGCCAGGAGGAGCTGTGTTTCAGTGCTGACCACTTCTGAGGCAGCCCGAACTCCATCGTATGCTGCCACTATCTCCTTCTCAGTTGGTGTGTAATTACCTTCAGAGCCTTTGTATCCCCGGCTCCAAAAGCCTAGAGGTTGGCCTCGGGTCTCCCCAGGTGCTCTCTGCCAGAGGCTCCAGGTAGGGCCATTCTCCCCGGCTGTGGTGCAGAGCATGTTCTTAACCTCCTGCCCTTCCCGGACTGGCCCGAGGGCTACTGCCTGGGCAATCTCCGGCTTAATTAATTCAAAGGATTGTTGTAGCTCAGGGCCCCATTCAAAATCGTTCTTCTTACGGGTTACGTGGTAGAGAGGGCTCACAATCAGGCTGTAGTTCGGGATGTGCATCCTCCAGAACCCCACAGTGCCCAGGAGGACTGAGTCTCCTTTTTAGAGGTTGGTGGGGCCATGGCTCTTATCTTGTTTATCACCTCCATTGGGATGTGGCGACGCCCATCTTGCCATTTTATTCCTAGGAATTGAATTTCCCTTGCAGGCCCCTTAACTTTCTTTTGCTTAATGGCAAAGCCGGCCTTCAGGAGGATTTCAGTTATCTTCTTCCTTTTCTCAAAGACTTCCTCAGCTGTGTCCCCCCATACAATGATGTCATCAATGTACTGCAGGTGTTCTGGAGCCCCACCTTTCTCCAGTGCAGTATGGACCAGTCCATGGCAAATGGTGGAGCTGTGGTTCCACCGCTGGGGCAATCGATTCCAGGTGTACTGGATGCCCCTCCAAGTGAACGCAAACTGTGGCCTTCACTCTGGCACTATCGGAATGGAGAAGAACGCATTAGCAATGTCAGTCATGGCGTACCACTTGGCTGCCTTCGACTCCAGTTCATACCGGAGCTCGAGCATGTCCGGCACTGCAGCACTCATTGATGGCATCACTTCATTCAGGCCACGGTAGTCCACAGTTAGCCTCCATTCACCATTAGGCTTTCTCACTGGCCATACAGGGCTGTTGAAGGGTGAGTGAGTTTTGCTGATCACCTTCTGGCTTTCTAGTTGATGGATCAGCTGATGGATGGGGACCAGGGAGTCTCGGTTGGTGCGGTACTGCTGCCGGTGCACCATCCTGGTAGCAATCGGCACTCGCTGCTCCTCAACCTTAAGCCGACCCACCACTGAGGGATCCTCTGAGAGGCTGGGTAAGGCGGACAACTGTTCAACCTTCTCCAGGGCAGCTACACCAAAAGCCCACCGGTACCCTTTTGGGTCTCTGAAGTTCCCTCTCCTGAGATAGTCTATGCCCAGGATGCACGGGGCATCTGGGCCAGTCACAGTGGGGTGCTTATGCCAGTCCTTCCCAGTCAGGCTCACTTCAGCTTCCAGTAGGGTCAGCTGTTGGGATCCCCCTGTCACTCCGGAGATGCAAATGGATTCAACCCCAGTGTAGCTCGATGGCATCAGGGTGCACTGTGTGCCAGTGTCCACCAAAGCCTTATACTCTTGTGGGTCTGACGTGCCAGGCCATCGGATCCACACTGTCCAGTAAATCCGATGTCCCTTTCCTCCACCTGGCTGGAGGCAGGGCCCCTCTAATCCTGCTCATCATCACTCTCTTCTTGTAAGAATGATTTACTGGTTCCCTCAAGAGGGTCAGACATAACGTTGGCCATTCTATTCTGTTGGGGGATTTCTGACTGGACACTGGAGCTGCGCTTTTCTTGGAGGATTTCCCTTTCATGATGGTCTTCCCTTTCAGCTGCTCTACTCATGCAGCTAGGGCGGCAGTGGGCTGTCCATCCCACCTCATCATGTTTTCTCCATGATTGAGGAGGAAAAACCATAGGGTGCCTCGTGGTGTGTACCTTCTGCTGCCTTTCTCTTGGGTGGGGAAACGTTTACTTCTAATGGCTGAGACATCAGCCCGTGCAGGTGGAACGTAGGACATGTCCTCTTCCATTTCCTGGACCCTCTGAGACAGTTCCTCCACAGCTGAGGTGCAGGAATATTGAGATGAGGGGAGATTTCCATCATATTGCTGGAGCTTGCCAACCACTCCATCCACTGGTAGAGTGTGGGTGTCTGTCCACCAGGACACTATTGCCAATGCTTTCGAGTGTACTTCTGGTGCGCTCTTCAGGAACTTTCGCCACATCAGGTGTGTGCAAGGGGCCTGATCTGGGTCCATGGGTGACTGCTCATCATTCAGATCACCATAGATCATCTCAAACTCAGCCAGTTCCCTGAGGCTCTGGATGCCTTTCTCAATGCTGGTCCATTTGCTCAGCTGACATAGGATATCATCCTTGTAGGGGTGCCTCTCCCTTACACTGAGCAGGAGTCGCTTCCAAAGGCTGAGGGTTTGAACCTGTTTCCCTATCTCCCTATCAATGCCAGCATCCTTGGCCAAAGATCCCAGCTGCTTGGCCTCTCTCCCCTCCATTTCAAAAGCACTGGCTCCATTATCCCAGCACCAGAGCAGCCAGGTGCAAATCTGCTCACCTACCAGGCGGCCGAAATCTCTCCACATATCTCTCAACTCAGCCAGGGATAGGGATTGGATGATCACCTCTGGCCCTTCCTCCTGTTCCCATGCTGGGCCTGGCTCATCCCCATCCCCCACTTTGCAAGCTGACTTTCTGGTATATTTTGTTTTCTGTATCGGGGCAACTGATACCAGCACTGGCTGGGTCTCTGGCTCAGCTGCTGTGCTGGTGGAGGCAACTGATACTGGCTCTGCCTGTTCCCCCAGCCCAGCTGCTGTACCAGTAACTTCACTCTCAGGTCCTGTAGCCCTTTCTCCCCCTTAAGGGTAGTGCATGGTATTAAAGAGGACACGGTAGGCATGGGCAAGTCATTGCAGCGATTTGTGTCTCCTGGGTTTTGCCAGCTTGGTAACACACCCCTTCTAAGCACCTTATCAGCTTACTGGGGCTCTGCATTTGTTCGGGAGTGAATTCCAAAGCATTGGGGGTGCCCACCGACTCACGCCTTTGCCCATCTTTTCCCACACCCCTTGCCACTCACTATTATCTGGCCTCAGGGCAGGTTTCCGGGTACTGCTATTGTTAGAGAAGTGCCTCATGGCCATAACTGAAACCAGGCAGACATTCAGAAAGCATTGTGCCAGAATCACACTGGCCTGCAGGCTCCAAGGATAATTGAAACTCCCAAGAGCCGTAAGGATCTCTTCCCCTGGCTCACCCATAGAGGGGGTGAGACTCCTAACAAAAGTGGAGGTAGCAAACATGTTCCGGCCCACACCACACACAGTGATACAAACACATTATAAGCAGTCAGTAGACAGTACATCAAAATAAAACCCTTTATACATTTTCCACCAATAACAAACATCAGCACTGGGATCATATACAGGATATAAGGGTTAATCCAGCCCCAGCACACTAGCAAGAAACCCAGCATTGCAAATATTTTCATATCAAATAATACAGATTGCTCTAACAAACTCTGATCAGGGTCTGTCCCTTTTTGATTCTTATTTCAACCCTCTTGTGCCCTACGTTGGTGCACCAAAAAGACTGTGTTGGTTTAAGCCCTGCCGGGACCGGAGACCACGTTGCTGTTGCCCCTCCCCCACCCTCAGCCAGTCAAGCTGGAAGTGAGGCACAAACCCGGGTTAAAATAAGAAGAAATTTAATACAATAGTGTGATAAATAACAATTTGAACAACAACAGTAGCAACGATAACAACAATAAACAGTAAACAAGACAAAAGATATACGGAGAAACGCTGCAATGGATACAGACAGCCCTGTGCTTCCCGTGACCAAAGCCACAAAGAGGAAAAGCTTCCTGCGCTCTCCTGCCGGACCTGATGTCAGCATGGTATGAATAACCTGGCTGGAGATCCCTTCCCCTCTCTGCTGGGGAAACTCAACCCTATCCTAGTTGAACCAGGGCACTAAATCACTGCCTTCATCTAAGGTCCACAGCGCCTATGGCATTAATATTATTCCAAACCTGTAAACACACAGCAGATACCGACATAACGCAAGCCTGGAGCTTATTGATTTGCTTCTGTGTGGTGACCAGCAGGTCTGATGCAGACCACTAGTATTGCAGTTTGAAGAGACTGGGGTAAGGCAAAAGATGACCTAACAACTCTGACATATGTGCCTGATGACAAGTAATAGATTCAGATTCTTTGATGTTGGTCAAACCTTGACAGAGCCCAACTTAGCTGGTTAGATAAACAGTCACCATATGTATACAAGGTGAAAATGTGCATTTGGCAGGGGGAGGGGTCTGTTCTCTTGTAAAATTCAGAGTAAATTTTCCTGAAATAGAAATTTACATTTTACCCCTCAAGTTAATATTACAGTTTGTGTGTGCTTTGGTAATACAATATTAACATTGCATTATGCTGTTCTTACGTATCAGATTAAATGAGTCCTGAGATCAGGCTTTCTACAGAGAAATTAATTTTTCATAGATATTGAAAGGCACTTGAAAAGTGTTAGACTCCTCCCCACCCTGAAACTTGCATTGCACTTTCTCACAAATAGTGAAGAGGCCTTTTTTCCCACCCAAATTCCTTGTAATAAAAGAGAGGTAATTGTGCTCTCACAAGAAACTGTAAACGCACTGTTAATATAAGTACCCACTCCTTTGAAATGTCTGCTTCTTGATAGACTGACTCTGCTGGTTTTGTTGTGCGTTATGTCAATACAGAGAATCTGAAGTATTTCAAGAGGTGGTCTAGAAGAGACACTAATGCACAGGAATGGGCACTAAGCTATTTTTCCTACATTTGACACAATCGAGAGAGCACCAGTAATTCCAAATCTGTAGTGGATGGCAATTGACATCCTGTGGCTAAGGAACAAGTTCCAGGTTTAGATGCTGACAGTTGTTCACTCAGACATAACTTTTTTAGCCCCATGGGAGTTTTTTTTAAGGTTGGAGGGGTCATTATTACCTCCAGCATCAGTCTGTAACAACCATATACATTGCAAAAAACACAAAACACAGGAAACACTGTGTATCAAGGTGCCCACCTCTAGAAGGGATCCCAAGTCACTGGACTTCTATGATGGCTAAGCAGCCTTGTCTGATGCTGTTACAACAAAGCAAAGCACAGAAGGCAATGGATGACATGCAGTTATCATGACATTTTGCTAATGTCACAACTGTTTTAAGGTCTGATGTTGCCAGTCACTAACACATAAGGTGACAAACACTCATTCAGCAACCTGAAATTAATGAAAAAATCTATTATTGCTTGCCAATATATGCTACACTAGTTGGGCAAAGGAAGAAACAGAGTTGTGAGATTTTGTAAAAGTGATTTTTAGCTAGTTACGTTTGTGAAATTTAATGACACTCTCAAAACTCTCTGGACTCAAGGATGCCATAAAGTATTCGTATAAATTTGGTTTTGTTTTGAAAGATAAAAAGTGGTGAAGTGTTATCCAGTTGTATTTATAATCCTAATTTTTATTCAAATTTAATGTTATTTATGTTTTAATATTGTGGCAAGCACACATGTAAGGTGCTGCTTGTACTGTATCTTTTCAGTGGATTTACATCAAGCAAAGCTGGGGTTTTCTGCTCCAAAACACATATCAAAATTATAATCATATACTTTAACTTATTTTCATTAAAGATTACTTTTCATTTCACACCTGAACTTACAAATTTACTTGATAATACGAGATAGGATTTTCATACTAAGATTTGTTGGATACTTGAGTTCAAAATGTTAAGTTGAAAGAGTAACACATAAATTGCCTCTTGCATTCAAATGAAAAATTGCCCCAGTTTCAATCAATGGGTGAGAATAGACTTTGACTGATCTAGGCTAATGTCTCCGTCTGTCTTTATTTATTAAACAGATTGGCTTTATGCAGGAAAGGCCAATCACAATCATATGATTACCCACCCTCATGATTTCCTGGACACTGATTTCAGCTATTCATGCCACACCAGCAGAATCAGGTGCAATGTTTTGGAATTATTTTTTGTCCCACCAACCACATTTTTCTCCCATTAGCAAGTAAGTTTCAGGACAGATATGGGGCAGATTTCAGGGTTTTTTTTAAGCTGTCCTTCTTCTAATTAAATTTGACCTTGATGGAGGAGAAAAAAAGCAAAGGCAGAAAAATAATCTTTCTTGGTGTTTCTGCCCACAAGGTACAACATGTTTTTTGAATTTAGGATAAGGAAAAGCATGCTGGATTGATTCCAGTTACTTGAGTTATAGAGGGAATATCCATCCCCAAAATAGCTTTCATGGTTGTTACTTGCCAATTGACACAAATTAAGAACAGATTGATTTTCATTTGATTTCTTCATTTCTCGGGTCTCTAATTTCGTATTTCTGCTATAGCTTCCCCGTCTTATTCCCCATCTCCCTCACTTCCTTGCACACTGCTATAAAAAGGAGCGTTTTCTTCCTTCTGCAGTGGTCAGAAGCTTGATTCAGAGCTTGAGTATGACTAATGGAAAATAACTTTTACAAATTTAATTGAACAAATAAAAGTTTGGAAAGGATTTTCAGCATCTGTACTTATCTTTGTTCTGATGTGGCTTTGTGTGATTGTTAGGGAATATTTAGTTAATTCTACAGAAAAGAAAAAAAAAAAGGTTTTCTGTAGCTTTCTCTTTGCTAAGGAAAAAAAAAAAAAAAAGGTTTACTCTCATAGAAATATTCCCCTTCCACAACTAACAGCAAGCATGAAAAATAAAAAGGAAAGTACTTGGTAGATCTACCAAAAAAAGGGGGTTTTATGACAGAGCTAGGTGAAATTAACAATTAACACACCTCTGAGTAAGAGAATTTTCTTTTAAAATCAGCACTAGGTATGCTAGGTATGGAAACAAAACTGGTTTTGTTCCATCTTCCCTGTTATATAAAATTCATAAAAATTCACCTCATTGCTTTGATGGCTACTTGATCTCACATGCCAGGAGGCCTTCCTCTTCATTGTTCTCATTCTGGTAATCAAAGAGGTACTTGGATTGTAAAAGGGAATAGATTTACAGAGAAAGAAGCACATGATGTGAAGTTCAGGATGGTTGATATGAAAGGATAAAGAGGCCACTTTAATCACTCACGTGTTACTTAATATTTTTTAGGAGCAACTGCTACACTCTGTACTCAAGCACCTTTCATTGTAAGTTAACCAGGTTTCAAGGTGGGGCTAGAACAAAGAGTATATATACTAGAACTTGCAGTACAGGATCTCTAAAAACCTTCCATGCATTGCTGAACAGCAGCTTGTAAAGGAACAGGTCAACTCATTTATTTCTCTATCACTTGACAGTTAAAACAAAACATATAAATAATATGATTGTTAATGTTCAGTGAGAGTGAGCAGCCCAAGCTTGCCTCGGACAAAGGAACACTGCAGGCTTATTTCTTGATGGGCAACTAAAAAGTTATTCTGAAATCACAGGTATTTACTAAAATAAATGAATTAAGGTAATGATCAGTTATTTTCTAAAGCATTGTTAAAAGTATAAAATAAGAGGGGGAATGTTGTGGGCTTGGATTAAACAACAGCAGAAAGAAATTTAAAATAAATTTCAGTAGATTTAGCAAACCATTGAGGAATGCTGTAGAATGGTTTGGGACCATTTAGGAATGAATACTACAGAGCTTCACAGGCCATTAAGTTAGCATAAGCCATAATGTCAAGAACCTGCTGTAAAGAAGCTTACAGCAGTTTCATAACCATGACCAGACAGGCTTGTATTTAATAGGCAATTAGTTACAGCTTAGTGTGACAAGTATACTTTTGTCTCTAGATCAAGCCGCCAACTTCTTTTATTTTATTTTCCTCATCACAACTGATGAAGAAATAAGAGAAAATTAAAATGCAAAGGGACAAGCTAGGTACAATTGACATGTCTGTGCCATGCTGGGTTGAAATCTCTCAATGGACTGTCTTGTCTCGTATAAGTTATTTGCATGCCCCTGGAGTGTCATTTGTTCCTTATCCCTTTATGTAAATTAATGCAGTTATTTGGTTTGTGAACAGCATGCTGTTAGTTTATAATAGCATTCAGCCTTTGTTGAACACCTCTCATAAAATTGGCCTATCTCTGCATATTCATAAAGTATTTTGTTTCGCTGGACTCCTCATTAACTGAGGAGCAACTGATCATGCCCAAGAGTTGCATTACTGCTGTTCAGCTCCCACCTCTCGCATTAAGTATTCCCAGGCCACTAGGTCTGTGGTTAAGTAATATTACCATAAATTTTCCGGGGCAAGACTACAGCACAAACAGACTCCTGGAGAGAAAGGTATCCTAGCTAATGGCTAGGCTTACACACTGTGTTCTGCACCTCCTTCCATATTCAGGGGACTTCACCAGCTGCTGAAAACCTTTTTGAACAAGGGGCAGTCTTGGGGTCAAAGAGAATCTGCAAAGCAAGTGTTATTACATATTTTGGCAGAGATAGTGCTGGGGGAAGAAGAAACAATGTAAGATTAATACAAATGATGAGATTTAAAAGTACTGAAAAGCACTGGTGAAAAACCTGACAACTGTTTCCTCAGATATTTGTGCAACCTACTGAGGGAACTGTAAGCTAAAAAGTCTCATAAAATAAATTTTTAACAGCTCAGCCTATCTTGTCTGCCTCTGGTAGAATAACTAGATTTTACTTCAGTGTGACTCCTTTCTCAGACAACAAATGGGAAATCTTTACTTGTGCCTATATCTGCCTTCAGCTATGACTCTCCAAATGCTACCAAAGTATGGTATCTGTCCAGTCCCAGAAACAGAAAGCATATAAATTTATGAAGGTGCTGCTGCACCTGAGCTAATTGATGGTAGGCCTAACAAGGCCAGGCAAAACCCCAGGTTGGGACCATTAGGAATGAATACTACAGCTCTTCACAGGCCGTTAAGTTAGCATAAACCATAATCTCAAGAACCTGCTGTAAAGAACCCTACAGCAGTTTCATAACCATAACCAGACAGTTTTCATGCTGTTAGGACCCAGGCAAGCACATCTGGAGCATGTAGATGCACCATCTCTCTTTGATCCCTGGTGTGCTCTGCTCCACTGTGGATGTCCTCCTGTGGATATTCTCCATCTCACCTGTGTGTTGTAACTTGATGGAGTGGTGGGGGTTTCTCCTTTTATATCCCTCGGGAATTAAGTTTAGAACCTTTAAAACCTTTGACGGATTGTGTCTTGCAGGATTACAGTAAATAACTGCATAATGGCATAATAGTGAACACATTTATGTCATAGAGGCATTTTTTTCTAGTTGTAAGAAAGTATTTGGAAAGCAAACTATGAAAATGAAAGTGTACGTTTGTACTGAAAACCTAATTCCAAAGTTATAGCTGTCCAGTGTATCAAGTAATAGATAAAAATATACAATTAATGTGAACAATAAAAGTCCTTCTCCCTCCCCCTGATTTAACGGTAATAATTCTTTAAATAGTTTCAAAAAATCGTGAGGCTCACTTGTGGGAGGGAAGGAGACAACAAGAGGAAGAGCACTTATTTCCTTTCTCTGAACATTTTGTCATGCAAAGAATTGAGCTCCAAAATTCTGAGATGAGTTTCCCCTGTGAGTCTGTGTGTGTCTGATGGTGCTCCTGAGGCAGCTCTCTCAGTAAGACAGTCCTTCTCACAGCAATATACAGGAGTGGCTGCTTCTGCTACAACAGCAACCAGGGCAGTAAATGGACTTGTGTAAAATTTCTGTCATATACAAGCTTTGCTCTGTTTCTTCTAGGCTGTCACTGCTCAAGTTAGTTGCTGGCCTTGGATGACAGAAATAGGTATGGCTCACAGATAATGAGTCCCCAAAGGACAAGTAAATACAGACTGATGGACAGACAGTGGTTGTTGTTTTATGAAGTGGAAGAAGGGGGCTGAAGTCTGGGGCAGATCTGAAAGGTGAAGGCAGGCCTCCAGGTACTGAGCCCTGATCCTAGTCACCACCTCTGCCTCCCTAGCACAGCAAGCCTCCAACCCCAACCAAAGCTGTGGGTATACTGCATACTGCCAGCTTTTAGGAAGCCAAAGCATCTGACTGCTATCAGCACAAAAACCACAATCCCCACCACTGTTTTTCAGGTGGTCTGTGACCTGTCCAAGTTAGGTATTTCCTCTCATGAGCATGAAAACATAGAAATGTAGTTTGAGTCATTCAGTCCCTCTCCCTAATGCCACTGTTCAACGTGGGATGTTGAGACAGAAGAGGGAGAAATTTCTTTGAAGAAGTGTTGACAGGAAGTGAAGCTGGCAACTCCAGACCAGTTAAGGTGTATGATGTTCACAGACACTTCAGTGGTGAGGCCAGACATGTAGCAGATAGCAAAACATACCAAAATTGACAGGGAAAACAAAGAAGGTAAGATTTGTGGAGAGTCCTTGACTTTCTTGAGGCAACATACAGTTTTGCAGCTTAACTATACAACCTGTAGAAATGTGTCTCTTTGTATAGTCATCCATTTATCATGAATAAAGCTTAAGACATCCTAAATTTCAGCTTATCAATGCATCAAACACAGTTTTCTTGTGTTCATAAGCAACAAAATAGTCTGCCAGGAGTAGAAAAGCAGGTAAGCCCACATGGTAATACTTCTGATGTGAACTGTAGAATGAAAGTAGCTGAGAAGTTGCCATATTAAACACAGGCAAATTCTCTTTATCTGAGCTTGTCCCCTGTCATACTCATGACTCCATAACAGAAACCTATTATATTATATTAAAAAAAGAAAAAAAAAAAGTCAAAGCAAACAAAGGGAATTAATGCCAATACATAGAGTTATAGACATGCAAAACTAGTTTATTCAGAGTTTCTTTCCTTTCTACATGGAGGCCCCATGGAACTTCTGAGAACTTTGTTCAGTAGCATGCTTTGTACTTCACTAACTTAGATTTTCTGTCTTTATGTTATTAATGGTAAGTAGCTGGTAAATGTGTAAATCCTTGCACATCAAGTTAATACATAACAGTATGCACTGTTGTAATATAAATCTCAAAACCTGATTTTTAAACTAGCTGAGATGTAGTCTAGGGTTGATTGTTCAGGTTTAATTTGACTTATCAGCTATGATAGCATCTGTATTTGAAGAGAAACAGCTGCATTTTCAGTTACTAAAGCTGACTTGAGCACTTTATAAAAGAGACCGGTTGAATCAACACAGATATAATGTCTTACATATTTGTTAACTGTCCCAGATGAAGTATATTCCAAAGAAAAGCAAGCAATAATACAAATGTAGCATTTCAGTGAATGGAAAAATTCTGTTCCTGAAACCAGTGAGACCCTTCCCCACCTCAGTGACAGAAAACTTTTTATCCAGGCATGCAAGTGACAAATGGGCTCCTAGGGGTCTTCTGAAGAAAAATACTATTCCCTGCACTTGTGCATGGCTCCTTGCTGCCCAGACCTCCCAGGACACAGGCTGAGAGCCCACCAAAGCACACTGGCTCCCTGTGCTCGATTCTCTCAGAGGAGTGTGAGATATATAGTGGGCAGGCAGTGCCACACTACACACCAGCATGCCCATGGGGCCCAATGTCCTGATGGGAAACAACCACTTCCCACTTGATTGTCTATTCGCATGAGCAGGAGCAGGTGCTTTGCTCTGCAACAGCCTTCCCACAGCAGGCTCATGACTCTCTGTCCAGGGACTTGGCTCTCACCATTAGACTCTCCTGAATACAGCTTGTTTTATTTCAGATTAGGATTTTTTAGGGAAAAGCTATTTGCTTGAGATTTACAGAAAGAACTGGTCTTTCAACTGGTTGCATATGACTGAAAGTTACATACTAGTACCCCACAGAAAGGACAATAAAAATCCAGGCCCAGAAGAAGCAGGTTTGCCTGGTGCTGTTTTAATCTTTTGCCCACTGGAGACTTGGAGTCTCCAAAGTGGAGTTTCATGCGTGCCTGAGGCTAGCTCCGCTCCTGGGGGGCTGTGCTGTGCAAGTCAGAGGATGGCTTGCAGGATTTCATGCAGAACTGATCCAAAGAAGACAAGAAGAGACTGGACTTGCAGTTAAAACTCCTCTGATGTTCAAGAGGCTAGAAATGTGATCGCCCTGGGGACTTCAATGAGTTTTTCCTTCAAGCAAGAGATCTGTCACAAGCTTAATTTAAGAAATACTAGATCAGTTAATTTTATTATTGTCTCCAGTCTAGTGTACATTGGTCAAAACAAATCACGGTGTCAAAAAGAGAAGAAAGTTTAAAATGTTGCCTGAACACAGACATGGAAATCACAGCTAGTCCCACACCACTATGTACCAAGTGAAATGCAGGCACTTGGAAAGTGCTGAGGAAAGAAGTTCTCTTTATTACTGTAGTTCAATTTCATTATAACTACTTTTGCCTGTGCTACAGGGAGATGAGGGAGATTATTAACTCCCTCTGAATAGCTGAAATCCCTGGGCAAAATTCTCTAGGTAGCTAGCCAGCAGCTTCTCTAAGTTTTGCATATGGTGCTGACTTATGGCACAAATGACCTGAATCCATCTTTCCATAAAACATGCTGGAATAATACAGACCCTGTGTGGGCCTTTTCCAAACTTGGACAATGCTTTAGAACAGCCATCTGCATCAGTCCACCTCACCACAGGATGGAGGCCAAACGGGGGATGAGGGGCATTTTTGTTTGTCTTCTAAAGACACCTTTTACCAAAGACTGAACACAACAAACACCCTGCCAAAGCTACTTCTTCTTCCAAATAGCTTCATTGAATGAACAAGTCCAGCTGCTGAGGGAATTAACACTTTCAGTAATAATTTAATGTCTTTCATTATGTGGAACAGAAATCCTAAACAATGAAGTGTCAAAACAAGACAAATAAAGCAATCTGTTTGCTCGAGCAAGGATGAGCAGAACAGAACCTCCTGTGTCACTAATGTCATGAAACTTAAGTGTAACAGCATAGCCTGAAACCTTGTTCCTCTGCACATCTTTCCTCTCACAGTATTTACCTGACCCACTTAAAAATCTTCCTAAGTTTCAATTCTGATGGGATTTTTTGTTTCCTTTTTAAGTACAATAGGCAGAGTTCTTTCTCCAAGGATAATGTAGATAATATAGCAGGATGGTGTCACGAACAGCAGCATGTGTTGGCAGGTTGGAGACCTTAGAGGGTGCAGTTTCCACTTGCAGTCACAGGGCCTGACAGGAATTATATGAAGCATACTAGCAAAGGCAATGTCTTTATTGAGCATTTTAATTCAGTATCCTCATTTTAATGAGGCACAGGGGAGAATCTGTACTTTACAAACCTGACATATTATTCAGTTTACCATATGAGATACAGATCCAGCCTTTAAACTCAGCTAACCAGTAGAGGCTGTCAAGAACAGCACCTAACGACACTGCTCAGCTGGAAATCCAGAATTTTTAGTAAATAAAAACAATGTTTCTGCATATATTGTATCTGTTTCATACAACACACAGCAGAGCATTATAAAGGAAATGAGAATAATCAGTTGTAGCTTTGTTTATACAAGCATTGTAAGACATGCAGATGCTCCAATTGGAGAGTCTTATGAGCTATTACTAAGCCCAGCAGAAACTGATTTCTAGTAACATCTGTGGCTGCTACTACACAGAAATTAAAAAGAGGTGAATTTAAATGCACAGGTAATTGGAAAATATACACAAGGTTACAAGAAATGGATTTGAATTGAGAAGGGAAGTTTCTTGGCTCTTGACTAAAGCATTTTTGAATCTGTGTTACTACAGAGTTACTACTGTGAATCATTTTTACTACAGAAGAAGCATAATGAAGCCTGATGAAGAGATATTGCTCATTGCACAAACATTTCTTTTTCCTGATACCTTCTGGAAGAACAGAAATGAGATGTCACTGTACTCCTGACAGAACTGAGATGACACCAGTCATCTCAGCAGGGAACTCATGGTGGGTAGTTGAGAACTCCAGCTACCTAGAAAGGCAATGTCATAAGAAGGCTACTTAAGTGATAATACAAACTACCATCTGCTCTGGTTACAAGGGTATAGGACAGGAAGAAAGTATGAGTGACTGCTAAGGAAAGACTGTAAGGAAATGGTTTTGTGCATGTTGTAGCTGTGGCACTTATTGTCACCATTCCAAGAAATGTGTTCTGAGGTAAAATCCAATAGCTGGACACTGATGTCCCCACCAGGCAGAATGGCAATGACAACCAATGTGATGTTGAGATGGAAGGACACACTGGGAGAAGGTCAACTGCCAGGCAGAGGATCTCCCTTCATCACTCCTTGATTATCTGTGAGGAAGTTAACATCAGTGCACTCCAGAGACTTCCTGGATTGCTTGTGCCTTGCTGGGTTGTCCCTCCAAAAGTTATCAGGGTAGCTGAAGTCCTCTGTGAGGAGCAAGATCTGCTAATGTGAGGCTTCTTGCTGGTGTCTGAGAAGGACTCAGCTACCCACACTTCCTGGTCAGGCAATCTGCAGCAGGCACCTACTACAACATAACTTACTAAAAGTGACCCACAAGCTATCAGCTGGCTCGCCACCCATCTCAAGGCAGAGCTCTCACAGAAAGGGCTCACATAAACTCCCCCTCCTCACCTCCCTGCCTTGTCCCTCTAGAAAGCCTGTATTCACCCACAGCAGCACTCCTGTCATGTGGACTATCCCATCACATCTCCTTGATCTCAGTGAGACCATAAACCTACAGATGCAGACAGGCCTTTATTTCTACCTGTGTGTCCCTCAGGCTAAGTGGGGGACAGGCATTTCTGACAGGAACACAGTCATGATGGTTTCCCAGAAAGGATATGGTAGCCTTCTTCACAGTGCTATGGTATTTAGACAGAGAGCCCTAACATGCAAGGGGTTTGCTGAGACAGCACAGGCTGTATAGAGACATCCAAATCAGACTATTAACATTTTCCGTTTTAGTAACGGAATATTACCGTAGTCCTCTGTAGCAAACACACACACACACACACACACACACACATATATATATATATGCACACACCTATGAAGACAAAAAAATCATACAAATGCCATTTCATAATAATGACAGGCAGCACATTAATGAAGAGCTAAGTTAGTTGCCTCTAGTAAGATTCAGTATGTCTTCCTGAAATAAATTACTGTTGCTTTAGTGGATGTTTGTGAGAAAAGCAATGCCATTTATTCCCCACATGTAATATTTAATTTGGAGTATTTGTTATGATTTCATGTTATGAGAATGATTGCTCTGAAATACCCAGCTGATGTATCTCACAAATCCCTAATGAAACTAATGATCCATGCAAGAAATAAATCTACTTTTATGTTTGCACCAGGAATCATTTAGTTTGGTTAGTTGCTTTTTTCATTCCTGGAGATGGCCAATCACCCATCTGCTGATGGGGGGTAGTGAATGAGTTCCTTATTTTTCTTTGCTTGCATACACGGCTTTTGCTTTATCTGTTAAACTCTCTTTATCTCAACCTATGAGGTGTCTCACCCAGTTTCTAAAATCTGACTGTAAAGGAAACACAAAACAATTATGGAAGGGTCACAGAAAACTTCTTGTTGGACCTCCAGAACATGAAGAACAGGCTTTTCACTCACCAGGCATCTACCCTAAATTCAAAAGTGGGTAACAGAAAAAATCCAGACTTCTGTAATTTGCAGTTATGCTCAGGAAGGATATTTGTTAGAAAAACTAGAACTCAGCAGGTTTAAATGACTGTGGATTAAAACAACAATGTCCAATGCTGTTCTGTCTAGTCTAATGCATCTTACACACAGATCCCATCCCTAGCTAGGGCTATGTAAATCCCAGTTTAGATTGTTAGAAACTTCAGCAAATGCATCAACTGCATACAGAATCTGACAAATAAGAGATCTGGAGAAGAAGAAATTATCTAAAGGGATAGAAAAACATTTTCTGGATTCTGCTTTAAGAACGTAGAAAACATTCAAATCCTAAAGAATGTTATAAAACATTTTCATATTGAAAATAAAATTTTGATTAGGCTGAAGGCATCAATGAACATTTCAGGAAACACTTCAATAGCAGTTTTATTGTTATAGTCGGTAAATAGTTTGATGAAAACACCACCAAGTTGGTTAAAATAAAGGAGAAATACTAAACCACTATTAATTTGTAGCTTGCAAAAAAAGGAAATCCCCACAATCTCTGCTGCTAGCTGAGTACAAATAGACTGTTAAAAGTACTGTTAAAAGAAATGTTAAAAGTAGGTGCATTAGCTGCATTAAAACCACTTTTTGACAGTTTATTCATTAAAACAAAAAGGATACTCAGGTTGCTGTGGTTGTCAAAAAAAAAAAAAAAAAAAAGCACAAAGTATGTTATCCAGTTCCCTCTTTATTAGTCTATCAGTCTCATTATCTGAATGTTCTTTTACATTTCAGTTGGTTTTCAGGGCCATCACCAAGTGAGACTAGCTACACTTAGCTAATACTATTCAGTCCTGAAATAACACAGAAGGAAAGATACAGACTGAAAAAGCGGTATTTGCAAGAGAAAATACAAAAGATAAAAATTATAAGAGATCATTAGTAAGTTATTAGTAAGTTAAAAGACTGTCTCCACATTGCTGACACCAGCTATAATGTGACATCAGTCTTTAAGACAGTGAAAGGCAGTTCAAACTGACACAGTTCAAATCATAAAATATGTCCAGTTATGCAGAGTTCCTATATGAGATATTTAAGATTACAGTGTAACTAACTAGTTTCTGGAAAACTGACTGAAGGAATGAAATTACTGTTAGTTTCCTCTCATGCAATAGTGTTTGGTTCTCATATGTATACAAAGAGGAAGAGCTAAACTATTCAATCAAAACCGTGGAACACAGGGTAGAATTCCTCAAATCCTATATTCTCTGTTTCAGATTCATTTCTTTTCATGGCAAATTTAACAAAATATTTCTCCCTCACTCTTTCATTGCTTTCCCCTCCTTATCTACTAATCTGATCCTTCAGTTACCAAACTTGAGTTATGCCAGTAGAAATGTCTGAGGAAGATCGATGTGAACTGGTCTTGCTGCCTCCACATAAAGACCCCAGGCAGGTAGCAGAAATAAAATTTCGGTGCTTACAGAAGTCCAAGCACAGGCACCTAAAAAGCACCCTGTCTTGAAGAAACAAATTATTCTTTGGGGAAATCAGTTCTTCTGTTTGAGACTGAAAAGCAATTGGAAGAAAAGCAATAGGTAAGTATTATTGACACTGCTTGATAAAGCTGACTATATAATCATTTTCATTCTATTTACACAGATAAAGGGGCCAGAGAATTTAGCCCAAATACCTTCTGAAAACAGGTCCTGGAACAACTCAAAGCACCCTGCAGAAAATTTACTTTGAATTTCAGGTCCTGTCCAGTCATCACCGGAATATTAAATCCTCACAGATTGATCTCCAAATGTATGTTCCCTGCTGGATTTACATGTGGTGAACCCAGTGTGCAAGAGGTAAATTGTGAGAGGACACTATACTCTTTACAGGGATTTCACATGGTAAAATTTACTTAGTTGACAACCTGGAAATCTTTGCCTCTGTATAATCTTCTATCTTGTGGAATGGCAAGTAGTTTTTTTCCTGATTTTTTCTGGTTGACGGAAGAATCCTGCTGCCTTTCTCTCCAGCACAGTGTCTGGAATAGGACTATAGAGTAAAACTTCAGGATAATGTTAAAAAAAAAAAAAAAAAAAAGGTACACTTTCAGTAATTTTCATAAAATTAACTACATTTTTTTTTATTCCTATCATCAGGTATTTTCATGGATCGGGTTTCTGTACAATTCTCTGATCTCTCAGCTGCTTCCTGCAATCCCTGAGTACCAAAGGTCTTTCTGTTTCTGTCTCTAGACTCTCCATTGTACTGAGACATCTGCAGACTTACGTTTCTTATTGCCAGAAAGGCATCAGAATGCTATTCTTCTCTTCTGCCCACTGTCTGAATGTTTCAGACAAAACATTTTATATCCAGCTGAATTTTCCACTTCACTGAAAACTTGAAAATATATCAAATACTTTAAAATAATCCACATAAGTGTTCATATTGTTGAAAATACTTTTCTCATTTCAAATACCTGGGCAAAATTTTCAGCAAATTATTGAGGATATCTTGATAACCAGTGATCCAGTGAAGAGATGAGATTAACAATATTTACTGTGGAAAAACTTCTCAGCTTAGCCTAGCTAATTATTGTCTGTACAACATAAATTCTCCTCTTTCCTCATTTGCCCATTTCTGTGTCCATCGGATCCACTGATCTAGTGAGTGAAGCTGGGCAAGGCTTCACCTTACTTTGAACAGTCTGATTATCTAGGTGATTGGGAGAGATCACAGTCAAGTGAGCTCATTGCAAGGCTCCCAGCACCACTTGTGACTGCTTGACTCCCAGCACACGGAAAGAGGTAAAAGAGACAAACAACCACAAGCTGTAATTTATATTAAACTTTTTAGCACCTAGTCTCACAGATACGCCAGTGCAAACTTCTCTGTGTGGCTTGCCCTGGGGAGGATTGCCTTTCTTTCTGAAGGATAGTTAAACAGCCTATGGTCCTGTGAAAGCCTGAAAACTCATGGCATTGACGGAGGATCTCTTATTACTAGCAGAGCATGAAAACATCTCTTTCACTGTGCATGAACAACAGTTGCTTTACTAAATTATACTTGAAGGTAAAATCAGAAAATGTTTCAAGAACATACAGATACCAAGAATCATGCCACTGAAAAATGGCTATAATTACCTTACCAAGGCAACTATTATTCTCTTTTGGGAATTATGTGACAAACAACCTGTTATTACAAACTGAGTCTGGATTTAATCCTTCAGTCTGGATTACTGCAGTGAAAAACAGTAGTTTATTAGCAGCAGGTATCTGAATTTAGGCATCTCTGCAGTGAGCCAGGCTGTGGAAATATTGGTAATCCACCACTTCAGAAAACATACTGCTGTGTTCAGACCTGCTACAGAGAGCACCAACGCTTGCATTAAGACTGCTTCATATATCTACTGTACCAGCAGAAAAAGCTTAAATTGCTACCTGTTCTAATGTGTTCAGCTACTTAATGATCTCCTAGATGATCACCAAAATAAATAATCAGACCCTAATGAGCATCTGACCTCTTCATGAAGAAGAAAAGGGAGCTTTTCTGGTGATAACAGTGGTGTAACTGTGACTACGCAGAGCAGAGGTCTGCTCAGAGTGGAGATGTCCTGTCGCAAGCTATTTGTCAAAACAGACAGCATTCAGCTGAATGTAGGCTTGGTACACTGATAGTGCTGGCACTGCAGCCTTCCTACTAACCTTGCACATTTATGCTTTCCATCTGAATATTGAAGAACAGGAATGGAACATTTGAGTGCTCAGAAAAATTTCTACTGCACAGAGAAATAAAGAAAGTCTCAGAGATCTATTCTTTCATTAAAGTAACAAACAGAAGTGCTTGCCACCACATTTATTAAAGGAAGTGCAAAGTCATCACGGAAACCTGCAGTAATTTTCATGTCCACCTAGATTCAGAATTTTGAGCAGCCTAGAACTGAGGTGATAGTGACATACAGTTTCATATGAATCTGCTGGACAAAAATTCAGAAACATAATTGTTAGGAAGAAGAAAAGGTCTCTTCAGCTATATTTTCGAAGTTATCAATAATTACACTGTGGGGATAGTTTTAGAGGACAAGTAACTCCATCTGGCATATCAGATTCATTTCTTTTGCCTTTATCTGAAATTTTTGACCTTTGGTTACCTAAATAAATGAGAAGGAGGAGTGTAGTTCTGGGCTTCATTAGGTGGAAGCTAATGCAGAAAGCATGCAGATAGGAATACAAAGCCCATGGGAAGAAAATGTAGATTGAAACATACAAGGCCAAAGGAGAAGTCAGTGAAAAAGAATGTTGATGAGAAAGTACAGGGCTGAAGACAAAGTTAGCAACAGATAGCAAAAGAATGCGCACCTGTGGTCAGCAAAGAAGGAGTAGGTGTGGTCAGCAGAAGTGTATCAGTTTGTGCAGAACAGATATAGATAAAAGAAGTTTTGGCAGCTTTTGGGCTTTATTTACGCAAATATAATTAACCACTGTAAATGCTTGTATACGCACCTGAATAATGCATGCAGCCTATTAAGATACAGATAACCACGTGTGTACGGAACTTAGAATACTGTAAAATGTAACCAGAATCAGAGAATAAACAGGAACAATTTGATCATCATATTGGTATGTGGTGTCGTTCCGGGTCCCACGTGAGATAGAGACCTCAGCGGGGGTGGAAAACAACCCCAGCAGAGGACTCAGAGTAGGAAAGAAAATGTATGGATTACAAAAATGATGCCTATTGATCAACCTTTAAAGACTGAAGAATACTTGAGAGGTTTGATGAAACAGGAAAACCTGGTATTTCATCCTTGACGATCTTGCCATGCATAGCCCACTTATTCTGAACTTTAAAGTTAAATTATTTTTTAAAATACATTGTTATTTGAGACTTGCCTATGCTTTTCAGTGCAATCTTTGTACTCTCAGACCCTGGTTATTCTGAGAAGTCCAAAACTCCCATACCAACAATAAAGATGTCATCTATTGTTATGAAGTAAGTCAACAGTTTCGGGCTTCTGGATCTTGAAAACAAGGCTCATCAGTCATAGCAATCCAGGGTAAAAAATAAATCCTAGGGCACAAATGTTTGAAAAAAAAGATACAAATACAAGTCAGTGCCCTCCCATGAGAACTTCAGAACCTTTCATTAGTGTTGGTTTATGGAGAAGCCTTAAAAAGCAATGTTAGATCTATCTCTACCATGAAATTAATTTGACATTATTAATCTTATGGATTGTTTGAGCTATTCATTTTGAAAGATCTCATCAAAAGGAAAGCTTTTAAAGGCTTTACATTTAGCATAACATGGTACTTCCTTTGGATAGCTAACAATGAGCTTGACCAGAGTCCTAAAGAGTTTGAATACTACATAGTCCTCTTAGCACTCAAAGCCAAAACCTCTTTTATCTTTCCAAGTACAGCTGCTACGGAGTTCAGATTTTGCTACAAGTGACATACTCCTAAAAACTCCTTTTCAGTTTCAATGCAAGTGCTACGCTCAGTTTTCACCTAAATTTGTGCCCCAGTAAGAACTGATGGACCAGGAAAAGGAGAAAATTTTGGGTTCTTTAAAATACTATCCAAATGAGCAATCCTACTCAACAGAGTCTCTGTGGGTTTGGAGAGGGTTAAGGTCAGAAGAGCTACAGTTTAGAATTAGTGATGGTTGCAAAAGAAGAAGTATGAAACTATCTGGTAGGAATTACAGCTTAATCACAGGCCCCACTGTGCAGCAGTGATACAGGTTAACACGTTTCACAGCCACACAACTTCCCGTGAGATCTTCTGATGGCTCACAGCTGTGCTAAACCACAGTATATCCAGCATCAGATCTCGTGCAGGGAAGGAAATTAATTTACATGTCACTAGCAATCACTGTGGGCACATCACCTTACACTGCTTTAACTCCAGTGTTTCTGAGTGTGATTAGTCCACTTTACTAAGGGAGATCAGAATCAGACCCCACCTTTCTCAGAGTCACTCTCACCCACACACATGAATGCTAACATGCAGGAGAAGCAAAATTTGGAGGAACTCCTAGCAACCTCTCTTGAATCATAGAGTGACTGCCACAGGTGGGATAGTAGGCATTTAGTCTAGAAAGACTTATGGGAAATCCATTCCTTTGTCCTTTGGTGCATGACACTGGCTAACAGCTTTCATCATCCTAATGAGACCATTCAGAGGTCACACACAGAGAAGCAGAAAGAGCTTTGCTCACCACATGGTGCTTATAAATAGTTTACCTCACTCTTGTTTTTATAACTTGGTTACAGCTCTTAAATATGTACACAGATTGAACTTACATGACTTGCAAATTCTACAGTTGTTGTGACTAGGTCATACAGCTAGAGAGAAGGGTTGAAATATACTTTTACTGCTCCAGAAGAATGGCCATACAAATGGGCTTCCAGCAGTATATGTACTTGATGCTGGTCCAGAGGGACAGTGTAGACTGTAGTGTCCAAATGCACTGTGCTACCACCCTCTGCCTCCATTGTCTGCTGAGCATCTCCACTGAAGGAAGAAATGCAATTAACTGGTAGCACACAACAACCAATAAGCTTGTGGAAGGATGAAGAAAAACTGATGTTTCCTGATAAACAGAATAAATAACAACTAATAAATATGGCAATAAATAATATCCAGGCAGGAATTCAAATGCATTTTCAGAAAGAAAAAGCGATCTGATTTCTTGTGATTTAGGGTATTAGTATGGGATTACACATTAATACACTGCTTACTACACTCTATTTTGCTGTAAACCAAAAATACATTCAAGGAAGACTATAGCACAAACTAGTGCGTAAGTCAGCCCTAAAACTATGGGCTTGGCTTGTAAATTCACATCATATTTATACAACATTTGTGTCAAGGTACTGTCTATATCAAGACAGCACTGAAGCATGACACACCTTGTGGAAAGAATAGTACTTTGGTGTCATGGTTTGAGCCTAGAGGGTGACTGAATACCACACAACTGCTTGTTCACTACTCCTTCCTCAGGAATGGGAGGGAAAAAATTAAAGTAAAAGGCTTGGGATAAAGATAAGGACAGAAAGAGATGACTCACCCATTATGGTCACAGGCAAAAGACAAACTCCTTAGCGGAAGAAAAAAACCACCAATTAACCTCAGATAGTAACAACAACACTTAACAGACAGAGTAGGACAGTGAGAAGCATTATCAAATCTTAAAAACACCTTCACCCAACCCCTCGCTTCTTCCTGGGGCTCAGCTCTGTTCTTAATATCTCTACCTGGTCCCCTCAGTGGCACAGGTGTCAGGGAATATGGGGTGCAGTCAGTCCTGCCACTTCTTCCACCTCGGGGGGAGGACTGCTTACACTCTTTCCCTACTCCAGCATGGTGTCCCTCTCACAGGAGACAGTCCTCCACAAGCTTTCTCCACCATGAGACCCTCCTACATATCTGCTCCAGCATGGATCCTTCCTGCATGTTGCAGTCCTTCCAACACTAAACTACAGCAGTGGGGGTTTCCTCCCAGAGTCCTGGCCTTCCTTGGTTCCACCTGCTTTGGCATGTAGTCCACCGCAGGCTGCAGGTCAGCATCTGCTCCTCTGGTAACCTCCATGGGTGACAGGGGAACAGTCTGCCCTCTCACCATGGGCTGCAGAGGAGTCTCTGCACTGATGCACCTCTCTCCCTTCTTCCTCCTTTCTTCCACCGACCTTGGTGTTCACAGAGGTGTCCTCCGCGCAACTCCTCCTCACACCTCCAATTCCTCCTCCTAGGTTCCCCTTCCTA
Organism: Athene cunicularia; assembly: GCF_003259725.1. Classification (NCBI taxonomy): domain Eukaryota; kingdom Metazoa; phylum Chordata; class Aves; order Strigiformes; family Strigidae; genus Athene; species Athene cunicularia. Next base: position 20,888,266 of record NW_020799143.1, on the reverse strand, counting down.
TGTGCATTATCGCAGAGGTGCTGACACTTTCTAATTGGCCTGGCCTTGGCCAGAGGCAGGTCTGACTTGGAGCCGGGGGAGCTTTTGAGAAGCTTCTCACAGGGGCCACTGCTGTAGCACCCTCCCCTGCTACCAAAAACCACACCCAAAACCCCAGCACATTTGGTCTTTTGACCAAATCAGCATGATTAAAATTATTTTTACATTTCAATGAACAGTTCCCTTTCTTCCTAAAGCATTCTTGAAATTCAAAAGCCTGGTGTATGAAGCTAGATTATGCTATACCACTACCAGGCAATATGCACTTACATATGTATATTTCTAGCTCCTCTTTGCAGAATGCTTTCTTCTTGGCAAGGGTAGCATTAAGGAGCACTTCCTATATAGGTGATTAACACTGTATTTTCTCTGCCAGGCTGGGATAATGTATAGCCAAATTTTCCAGAGTTTCCAATAAAAAATTCACTAAGGAAGAAATACTGGTTTTCATGTCTGAAGTGTCTGTTCATTCTTAGAATATAAAACAAACTCTACATCCTTTTCCATCTAGAGAAAAAAAAAAAAAAAAAAAAAAAAAAAAAG
>NW_020799143.1:20810449-20887634 GCF_003259725.1 Athene cunicularia | reverse complement strand
AAAAAAAAAAAAAAAAAAAAAAAAAAAAGCTGGATTTTGTATTTCAATTGTCACCTCAAATCATAACTTGCTCACAGCTATCTCAGTTTATGATGGTCTGCAGACAGTCTTTGTATCTCATCTGTTTCTCCTAGAATACACAGCTCCTATGGTATATGTTTCCAATACTGAACCTGAAATTCTAGCTGGAAATCTACAGACACACCAGCAAGCAGGTTCTTTGTGGCAATGTTATGAATAGAAAGGGATAGCAGGGGCAGAATGACATTTCAACCAAGGCACTGTAGGCAAGTATGAAGATGTGGACAAAAGCAATTGCCATCATGCTTGATAAATGTATTAGCGTGTCTTTGTCTGTTTTAAACACAGATCTCTATGATAAACACACAATTCTAGCGGAAGTTACTATTTTTCACCTGAAAAAGACTTAAGATGAGCTCTTGGACCTAGATTTAACGGAAAAATTAAAATTTCGTCTTTGACAAAACTATGAGAGTTTTTTGGCAAAGCTGTGAGAGCACATGGTAACTGTCCTTAGTCTAGATTTCACAGTATCACTGCACACTTTCCCAAGGTGTACCACATACATAAACGCATGGAACTTGCATTTATATATAAGATAGCAGATCATACTCACTGTTTATGTATGAATTTCTGACACTGCAAGCATATACAGGGACCTAATTTAGATTTAATTTATCCAGGCAGGGTTTATATAGAATAACAAGAACATATACATGTAGTGAACAACTTCAAAGCTAAGCAATACTTAACATTGCTGAAGAAAAAAGATCAGTGGAGTGTTTTAGCTACAGCACAGAAGGCATACTTAGCATGTGGCTTATAGTGTGATTAGCAACTGTGACCTTACTCCTGCTTCCAGTATATCTAGAAAATCCTAAAAAACTAAGACAAAATAGGAATATTTTCTACAAAAATTCCTATAATTTAGACACCTCTAGGGTCATGTCTGTTCTGTTAAATTCAACTGAGATATTATGCCATAGCTATTTGTCATCTAGACTAACATCTTACAAAATTTAAGAGCAGATACATAATTTATAAATAGGGCACAAACAGATAATGATGCTCTCAGCATTCAGTTTTTCTTTATATAAGGCACCTACTTTTCTTCTTGTAGTTGTAATATCTGAAAACGAGCAACAGTAAGCGAAACTGATTCCAGACTTAAATTTTTGGTCTTTGGGCCAAATTCTGCCTTCAGTAGCATTCATGAATTCCCTTCCCTCCTCAACCTCAATGCATGGGATCTATTTGTGGAGAGCAGTGAAATAGTCTCATAGACAATAGAAAGCCCTTCATCTATACCCGCTGAAATCTGTTGATGTCCAAATTCAGGGCTGTCAGCAAAAATGCAACCCAGAAGCTCCGAGATGATCTGTGCTCACATTTCAGTTTCATTCTTTGTAACTAGGCATAGCTATTAGAGATTTTGGGGTTTGGGTTTTATCTATTCCTGTTTCTGCTTTTTTCAGTGGTATAACAGATGATCCACAATAGTGGACAAAGGATAGAGAAGAACTCCTTCCATGAGCAAAATTTGATATGACCATTTTCAGCCATTCTGTTTCACCATTTTAAACAAATCTCATCCCCACAAATTGAAGACCCCATTCTCCACTTAAATTGACAGATTTTTGAGATTAAGTGGCCACAAAGTTATCAGGTGTCCTCCCTTCACTTTGCACTATTGTTTGTCTCACTTATTTTTAGTGCTAATTCTTCACTTACCTGAAACACATGAAATCTAGACCTTTGAAAAGACAAGAGCAGGGAAATAGGGTGGCATTCACAGCTAAATACACTAACTAATGTGATAACATTTAAAAGCTCATTTGCAAAGAGTCTTCCAAAGGCTGCACTTTTCTGGAAGATAGGAGCACATTTTCCAAAACAGATGGAAAGCCAAAATCAGCAGTTGTTTCATTACTAAGCTTTTTTCACAGCTCTCTGAGTGCCTCTCTTATTCACTTCTGTATTTTCAGGAGTCAATTTCCACTCTTCCACTCTGAGGCAGTCTCATCTGTGAGTCAGCTACTCCCACATGAAGTGCTTTTTCCAGAAATGTCCACATCTCCACAACTCTCTATTCCTCAAATCCTGCCACTAAATACATATTCATATACTATAAAATCTAAGCACCTGGCAGGTAGTTGTCATGAATTGTGCCTTCTAGGTGCATGTTAGCAAGAAACAAAACACAACCAGCTTTTAAATTCATGCCATGGCCTCTTATCTTCCCTCTCTTTTTCCTTTTCTTGTCTCCCAGTAAGTTCTGATTCAGCAAAGCCCTGAAGCTTGCTGTTGACTTTAAACTGTGATTTTAATGCTCATCCAAGTGGCCTCCTCCCCACCACAGACATACACATGTGTGAGTGCTCAGCAAAATGCATTTTGCTGAATTAGGGCCTTGCATTCTAAGTTTTCTCTGTAAGCACCACTCTTCCCATGCATTTGCAAAGTACTTAGCATGAAGACTTAAGCCTGTACAGACACTTTCAGGTGCTATTCAGTGAACAGCAATCAAAGTGACAGCAGCTGTCAACTTTCATAGTTTGACAGCCACATGGAACTAAGTGGAAATACAATTATGTCTTTATACAGAGATTCTCTGGGGAGTCACAAAGACTAAAATGACACATTTGGTAGATTGGTATATGGTAGAAAGAAGGCATCCTGAAGCCTACCATGGTCCCAACATCAGACATGCTATGTTCCAGCACATTCCAAGCATCTGCATCTTCCTGTCTGGAGAGCAAGAGACATTGCAAACTGGAGTACATGGTTGCATTTGAAAATCTGCCTCCAAAGGAAGTCAAGGGTCACACTTCTGAGGTGCACACGATAGCAGTGGCATGAAAATATCTAGATGCATTACCAAGACCCCTCGGCCTTATTTAGAGGATATACACATTCAGTAGAGATGTCAAGCTTACCATGCTAATTGAGAGACTTCATACCACTGTGGCTATGTGTAAGGATCACAGAGATACTTAAAACTGAGATGGTCACAGCTAGTTGTCAGTAAATTTGCCTAATGAGCCAATAGTTTGTGAATTATCTATGTCAATGTCCCCCCCTGTATGTAGTTCCCACTAAATTAATGGGTTTGCATGTACTTGCCAATGTAAGCAAAAGCTGCAGTTCGTTTTTAAGGCCCTCATTATGTATTTTTGAGGCACTGTGCTCCACATGTTTCCCATCCAAGGTACAAATAAACAGATAGTACCAGATGTTGTCCATTGGACAGAAAGAAACTAAGCTCCAAGTTGACAGCTGTAGCTGATGAGGTCATCAATACAGTTTAGAGATGGAAAGAGTTCACTGGAAAAAAATCATGTCACTTCTTCTTTTTCTCTTGTTTGAAGTCACTGAGCTTCAGGGTTCAGGGGAATTGTTGCTTTGACTTTATTCTTCTGTAGGCGGGTGGCTGGCTGCCAGCGGCAGCTGCATATGGGATCATTTGCATTGCATGCGGAGTCTCTTGTTTAAAGGGAAGCTCTTCCTTCCCTTAGATCATCTGTTTCTTTAGAGTCAGGGCCACTGTTTCACACAGATTGTATTCTTCCTTTAATCTTTTCTCGCTTCTTACTCTGTACTCTTTAAAATGTATCCCAAAGCCAGGTCTAGCAGACTCATCTGGGATAGCTGAAAAAGGCAGTCTGTGGACAAAGAGGGAATTATTTTATATTCCTGTGGTTACATACTTATATGAAAGGATTTCTGCAGTGCACATATGCTCTATTACATCACCACACTACAAGCAGGAGTCTAAAAAAATGTCATGTGCTGCAAGCAGGCACAAAACAGATACTAAACCTCTTTTGGGAACAATGCTCTGTATTTGTACCGCGTGTAGACAGTGGGGTACCCCTCCCAGAGCTCCACATCAAACAATTGGGGAACTTTCATCTCCAGGAGCAATGCAACTCCTTTCTTTTGCATCTGACAAATCAGGGACAATCAATTATTTTAATAGAGTTTTTTAGGGAGTAAAGAATGAGGGAGAGGGTAAAGAAGTTTTCCTAATATGACCTTATAAAATCTGTGATTAACATATTAGCAATTTGGCTTCATACTCTGCACACAGGAGAGTACCTAAAAGTAAAATAAGGTGAAGTGGCTATGATATAGCTCAGGTGCACAAGTCCAAACTTGCTGGATGTTTGCTTTTTTCAGAGCTAAGGCACATGCTGTAAACTAACTTATTTCTACATTTGGGATATAAGTAGTATTTCTATCCCCTTTTGTTTCCTCCACCTCCTCTTGTTTCCCTCCCAGAACCTTCAGTATGCAAGAGTAGGTGCTTTCCTGTTTTCTGACATAGGTTTAAGAATTGCTGTGCATGGCCCCTCTAGTTAAATACAGCCAGCAAGACACACACACAAATAATGGTTGCCTCTGAATCCCAGTCTGTAAAGTAATTTTGCCTTCAAAAGGGAAGAATCTTATAAACTATAAAATGGCTCCTAAGTAGACAGACCTAAGTAAAGTGCAATGGCATTTTAATAGATGGCATCTCATAAAGCAGAGCAGACATGGTTTTCATAAGATCTTTCTTATTGTAATCTGCTGAGCTCATGAGCAGAAGAGGAAAAATAGACTTTCTAAAAGTCTTGTTAACATCCCGTTTGTTTTGAAACTCCTTTGCACCTTCTCAAAAGAAAGGGGAAAAAAAAGAAGGAGAACAGGCATCAGAACATGGTACAGTTTGTGGATTCACTGTGTCTTTGCTAGATATACACACATCAGTGACTAACTAGAAAAGGGAAAGGAAAAAAATAAAGTAGCAAAAGGAAGCATGTTCAGGCGTCTAATCTTTGGGAAGCTAGCCAGATTTCATTTATAGCCAGCCAATTCAGATTTGCCAGCTGAGACTCTCCCTCTCTGTGTCTGTAAGCTGGTCCAGACATGGTGAGTCAGGGAGCTACAGTGAATTGCCATGGAATACCAGGAAGAACAAAGTGCTGTTAGCAGTGGTTGCAACCCAAACGTATAACAAAGAGCTACTTTTTGATCATGTTTTGTTCTAAAAGCAATTCCTATGTATGACAGAAAGAAAGAAAGAAAGAAAGAAAGAAAGAAAGAAAGAAAGAGAAAGAAAGAAAGAAAGAAAGAAAGAAAGAAAGAAAGAAAGAAAGAAAGAAAGAAAGAAAGAAAGAAAGAAAGAAAGAAAGAAAGAAGAGGGGGTCCGATTACTGCTTGTTTTGTAGGTGGTTTCTTTTTTTTGTTAACACAGGCTCTGTTAAACCCCTGGTGTATAGTAACTGTAGAATCCACTTGGTTCATTCCCTTTGAAGTGAGTTTGCTTTTGTTCTTTATCTAACTTGATGCCATATTCCAGAAGCTAAGTTTTATGCAACCCTGGACATAACCTGCCACCCAGAAATCTGTATGAGAGTTTACTGGCAGGGAGAAAACCCAAGGAAACCCAAGTTGTCAGGTCTGACAGGTTGTTACAGACACAAATATGAACATGTTTGGATATGTAGAGCAAAGGGAGAGGGGAAGCCACAAAGAACAACTAAAAATCATACTTCCCTTAGATTTCCGTACTTCTCAAAATATTCTATACCTTTCACACTATGTTATCCACCAACAGGACACTAAAAAGTCCCACAGAACCCTGAAACACTCAGGGACTTGGAAAAGCAAAACAACAAAAATGTAAGCTATTACTTGAAAGTGGAAACAAAATGTGACCTAGAAGTTCATCTGCATCACGAAGTTAATGACTTCTGTTCCCTCTGTTTTGCTGTTACATTTTTGTATTGAATCATAGAATCATTCAGGTTGGAAAAGACTCTTGCGATCATCATGTCCAACCATCAGCCCTACTCTATAAAGTTCTCCCCTACAGCATATCCCCCAACATCTTATCTAAATGACCCTTAAACACATCCAGGGATGGTGACTCCACCACCTCCCTGGGCAGCCTATTCCACAGCCTGACCACTCTTTTTGTGAAAATTTTTTTCCTAATGTCCAGTCTGAACCTCCCCTGTTGCAGTTTAAAGCCATTCCCTCTTGTTCTGTTACTAATCACCTGTGAGAAGAGACCAGCACCAGCCTCTCTACAATGTCCTTTCAGGGAGTTGTAGAGTGATGAGGTCTCCCCTCAGCCTTCTCCTCCTCAAACTGAACAGTCCCAGCTCCTTCAATCGCTCCTCACAGGATTTATCTCTTCACCAGCTTCGTTGCCCTCCTCTGCACTCTCTCCAGCACCTCGATATCTCTCTAATATTGAGGTGCCCAACACTGGACACAACACTCCAGGTGTGGCCTCACCAGTGCAGAGTACAGGGGGACTGTCACCTCCCTGCTTCTGCTGGTATTGTCTGCAGTCCATAATTTGGATTCAAAACCAATTTGGTGGGGACACTAGAAAGGTTTTAATGAATACTAGCTATTGTCAAGGCCACCTATGGGATTTTGGCAAAAAGTTACCAAAAAATTTAAAAGAAATTGCTTCGAGGATGATCACTCTGAATTTTGTTTTGAAATCACCTAGAAGAATCTAATTTAGCCTTAAACAGAAGAGTGGACTATTATAAAGAAATATTAACAACAACCAGAGTTATAATCAGTGGAAAATATTTTGGAAAGGATATTAAAACTCATACTTTAAGGCTCAAGCAATAGTTATTATGGGCCAAAATGAGACTTAATAGAGTGTCAAGGAAGGAACAGTGTAGCTTAGTCCACATCTGCTTGCTGTTATTTTCCACCACTGTCTTTGAATGGTCTCATTAATGTGAGAGAGAGGAGTCTGGAATAGATGGACCTGAAGTCTGATCTGTTCAGACAATGCCTGTGTTTTATTAGCTTTATTTGCCTAGCAGCAGCACTGTTTCTGGCATTGTACCATTCCCAGATACAGAGAGCCCTGACTAAGCTGAATCATCATGAGATTGAACTGATGCTGATGGGAAAGCACAGCACTCTGCAAAGCTCATCATTTCTCACATAACACTGCCATGAAAGCTCCTGCCTTCAGCTGGCCCAGCGCTCAGGATCCACATGGCCTCCTCTAAGTGAGAAGCACCTTCCCCAGGACTGCTCTTGGGAACACACCACCCCTTCTTGTTGGCTTTAGCTTCATCCCTGTCAATAGAGATATTAGGCAATTTCAGTTGCTTGCTGCATTTCACCATAAGTAGGTAGGAAATTCCCCCAAGGGTTTAAATGATAGTAAGGTTTCTACTCTGCAGTAAGATCAAGAAGAGACCTTCCTCGCAGCTCTCTCACCAGCTCAACACTCAAAGACTCGTGGAAACAGCCCCATTTACTATCAGGACCTCCTTAGCCTGCACCACCCATAGTGCCTGCACTGCATATGCAGCCACAACTCATGTCCAGCTTTATTGAGCCTTACATGCATGGCACCGAGCTCTCAAAATCAGCCCATTGTACCCTGCTGCTCAGGTCTGGACAACATAGCTGAGAAGCAGAGTCTGAACTGTGCAGCAGCTTCATTGTACCCAAGTTTTAAACAGCTATTTCCCAGCCAAAACCAGAGCCTGGCTGCGACAGCAGTCCTCTTTAAGATCACAGCCTCCCAGTGGACACGTCTCCCCAGAAAATCCATCAGGAAGGAGCACACCTGCTGCTGTGCTCAGAGCTCAGCCACGGTACATGGAATAGCCACAGAGACAGTAGTTCCAGCTGCCTGCTGGCCTGTCCCTCAATGCTGCCAGCACTTGCAGGCAAGCATCTTGGCCTTGCCCACTGGTGGGACAGGGTCACGCAGCCTTTGTAGGGGAGGCAGAAGTTCACAGCAGGTGTCTCTCAGTGCCTGTGGACACATTCTTGGAGCTAAGCTGTTGGGATCCAGGCTGAGGTGTGGTGGCTGGCAGGGTCAGCTCAGCTCCCCCTGGGTGGAGGGGGCAGCCATGTCTTTATTCACAAACTCAAGCTAGAGATGGTGATGGTCCTCCTCCTGCCTTGCCTCAGCCTCCACTGTTTAAGATCTGACTTCAGGACTAATTTTGGCTCAGTTCTCCTTGCTTTAAAGAAAAGCAACAGTAGTAGACTTCCTTCAAGTCATGTTGTGAAAAAGGCAGATGAAAATAATGTTTGTGGTGGTTATGCATATATTTTCTTCAAACAGATGATGAGTAGTATCTGTAGTTGTTCAGCTGCCCAGAGGCCAGAAGACTCCTCTGTCCTCCCTTCACTTCTCTCATAGACTGTTTTCACTAAACCATGAAACCATAACTCTTAAAAAGCACCACAGGTGTAATACTTTACTGGAAATATTGTGCTTCCTTCTAGCTGCACACGGTGAATTTTAATGCTGCTACTGGAGGGAACTGCTTATTTATTACTCATGAAAGAGAATGCTTGCTCAATTACAATTTTCATGTGCTTTTCAGCAAACCATTTGATTGACCTACTACTGCTACACAGGCCAGCATATAAACTTCAGCCTCCTCAGTTAAAATGATGTACAAGAACAAATATGTAATCAGTCTCAGACTTAAACTAGACAACAAACATAAGCCACTTTCTTTTTTTTTTTTCATTAAAGATCATGATTTTCTCCTTTCACACTTTGTCTAAGAGTGGTGGCTTGCTTTGCAGACCAGACTTTGTTCACTCAAATAAGAGATTTCACTTTGTTTAAAATGTGAAGAAACAGTCCCTAAATTGTCACAAGTGTTATTCATGTCCATGAGTGTTTCAGATCTTCTCATTCAGCAACTGAGTAACAAATATTTCTGCTCATGAACAAATTTGTTTCACCTAGCTCTATAAATTTTTAAAACTAATTTTCCTTATTCTAACATCACTAAAAGCATTAACAGCTAAAGTGAGAAGATTTTTTTCTGAAGCTGGCTTTATTTATTTCAGTTCTAGGAATCACAAGACACACAACAAAATTTCTTGTTGAAACCTTTTAGCTACCAGATAATAAAACACTGAAAATAGCCAACACTAATGAGCTTTCAATGAGCTCCCAATGTTGCTAACATTGATAGAGCTTTTCAGACCTGACTGAGAGGAAAAACTATTTTAAAACAGCATTTGTTGCCCAGGTCAGCAAGTACTCTGGGCCATGTTGCATGCTCAAAATCTCTCATCATACCTTTATATTTAGTAGCAACTCTAAAGCTAGCATGCTTCTCCAGAATTCATGGGTCCTCTCTACATACGCAAGGATGTTTTTGAAAAGGGACATCTTTGGCACTATTCATTACATTCTCTCCTGAAGATGCTGCCAAATAGGAGTGTTTCAGATTTGGCCTCTGCAGGGATCTCACAGCAGGGCCCAGGCTGCAGGCAGAAAACAACTCTCTGTAAGATTAGTGCATTGTGTTTAGGTCAGGGTTTCCCCATGTGATGGTTTTGGCTGGGTTAGAGTTAATTTTCTTCGTAGTAGCTAGTATGGGGCTCCGTTTTGGAAATACTGAAAACAGTGCTGAAAACAGTTCCCCTGAAAATATACAGGGATATTTTCATTACTGTTTACACAGAGTCAAAGACTTTTCCGCTTCTCACATCAACCTACCAATGAGTAGAATGAGGATTAACAAGAAGTTGCAGAGAGACACAGCCAGGACAGCTGACCCCAGCTGACCAAAGGGATATCCCAGACCATATGACATCATGCTGAGCAATAAAAGCTGAGAGAAGCAGAAGGAAGGAGGGAGGTTTGGAGTGATGGTGGTTTGTCTTCCCAAGACACCATTACATGTGATGGAGTCCAGCTTTCCTGGAGATGGCTAATACCTGCCTGATGATGGACAATGGTGAATTAATTCCTTGTTTTGTTTTGATTACACACACAGCTTTTACTTTACCTGTTAAACTGTCTTTACCTCAACCCACGAGTTTTTTCACTTTTACTCTTCTGATTCTCTCCCTCATCCCACTGGGGCAACTGAGGGAGCAGCTGTATGAGGCTTACTTGATGGCTGGGTTTAAACCCCCCAAACATGGAAGCAAAATGCTGCACTGACTCAATGAAGCAAGGGAAGTGTTTGCTTGCACTGCACTTCAGGTGGTGTCTGTCTACCATTATTTAAGGCTCCAAGAAGGTTGCTGATATGCTGATGCATGTAGATGACACACAGGGCACATGGAAGTATCCCTATAAATCATCTCCATTTTCTTCAGTTAGAGTCATGAAGAATGTTTGTCAGTCTGTAGATCATGATGAAATCACCTTTGTTGCCCACGGTACTTATTAGAAGTATGTTGTGTGGCTTACACAAACAAGATCATGCACTGACCAATATTTTTGGAAATGAGTTGGAGTTAAGTTTCATATTGGCAGCATTAAAGCTGAAGTATTAAGAATTATTTCAAGATACTGCTGTGTAAGTACCATGCCACATCGTCTTCTATTTCTAACCACTATATGTATCTATCTGCAATAAACCAAACTGACTAATGCATAATAATATTCATTCAGGCTCTCCTTTTTCTAAACTGTCATCTGTGAGACAAAGTTTTCCCCACTGTAATTGTAATGTGAAGTAGTCTCATTAAGTTACATATACCTACACAGAGTTTTGAATTGCAGCCTATTTGCAAGTGGTTTGTTTCACATATTTAAAGATCTTTCTTGAGGCTGGACAACACACATTCCAGTCTTAACAAAACAGTGTACTTGTGATATTTGATATCACACAGCATACTCACACAAAGTGTGTTACATGGCTGAATTCAGCAGAACGGGCTGTGTTGGTGATGAGTCCAGCCACTTGCCTCATGCACTAGGCCAGGAACGGTGGTCCTGCAGCAGCACATGCCCAGCCAAGATGGGTTCATGTGGAAGACTGAAAGGATACTTGTTTGTAGTTTATTGAGCTGATTCATCAGCAGAGATGTAGCATTGCTCAACTGATTTGCACGTTGGCTCCTGCTATATGAAAGCCTGAACAGTTGCAGCTTGAGATTTACCACATTATACTAGCATGCCTTTGCAGCAGTGATGCAGTGGTGCTCATGGCTGCTTACACCTCCTCTCGCCCTAGGAGAGTCCTGTCAGTGATGCATTTGCAGATAACTCCAGTCTCAGTATCATGAGCTAGATCAGGGAAGGGATGGATTGAAATAAAACTTTAACCAAAATATTTCTTAATTTCAAATCCAGGGCATTGCACTGGTAGAGCTGAGGATCAGTCACTAGTAGGAGGGAGGACATCTTTATGTTAATATTACTTCTCTCTGCCATCAAATTACAGCCTCAGTCACTTTCAGTGCTATGCACAACTTCCTGGTCATGTGGTGGGCATGGTTTTTTTAGTAAATCTTTTTTCAGTTGCTTGATTGCTAGCAAAATATAGCCAGTCTGTAGCATCTCATTGCAAGTGACTGCATTGGATAGTGATGTCATGGTTCACACTCAAGCTTTTAAACAATCATCCTCATGCAACAGGAAGCATGCATATATCCTGTAATGTGGAGGGCACCAGAGTCTGGGAAGGTTCTGAGCACATCTGTAATAATTGGAGAGCTTTGCTGCTTACAGATGTCTGGACAAAAAAAAAAAAAAACAAACCAAAAACAAAAACCAAAAGGTTAAAGCTGGAAGAAATTCTGTCTTAGAATCAATTCAGCTAGTTTATAAAGATCTATGAAATCTGTACCTGACCTATATTTGCTCTTTGAAAGACCACTGTTACTGTCAAGCATCTGATGACTATGAAGTAGTAAAATATTATAAAGAATATTTATTTAGTCTCCTTCCGTTTTTATTCCTCTACAGCAAGGCTGATGCTAGAGGTAGCTCACAGCAGTAACTGATGGATTATCTGACAAATGGTTCAAGAGTTTTGGAAGAGGTCTATTAGTCCAAAGCCAGCGTAAACTAGAACTAGAAAAACATTCCCATATGCCTCTTCGCTTCTAGAAGCAAATGAGTTTGTTATGGAGGTAAGCCGAGAAGTATCCTGAACAGTGCCAAATATTTTCCAGAGTAAGAAACTGCTGAGAAAAAAGCTCCTTTCTACTGCAGAATAGCTGAGGCCAAAAGGGAACATGGGTACATTTAACCTTAATAAAAGAAAAATCCAGCAGATTTTTGTCTCCAGAAGAGACATTTGGGCTAGAGTCTCCTGATAGGTACATGATGCCATGTAGAGCTGGACTACCTGCTTCTTTGGGCCAAGTATGATAAGAAAGTACAAGAAAAGAAATAGAATCATTAGCCAACACTCAGGGAGAGGGGTGAGGAAGAAAGAGTTGCTGAGAACTTAGAATTGGTCCAGATTTCAGCCAACACAAGGAGGACCTACAGTATCCATTTGGTAGATTCCAACACATGAGCCCTATTTATCTGAAACTGTGATGGGATCACAGAATAAATCATTCACAACATTAATTGGCTTCCCCCTTGATGATCTCTCTGTAAAACTCAAGGTCTCAATAGAAGTGCTTTTGCCTCCTACCCAAAGACAGCCAGCTTATTTCACTACTACTGGGGTTCCCAAGCACCCCTCAAAACCAGTTTTTGTCACCTCAGCCTCTTCTCTCCTGATGTTTGGATTCATTACTGCAGTCCACTATGACATGCCTCTTGAGTCCCATGAATTTGGGTGCTGCCAGGCCAGATCCTCGGAAATGCCACCAATGCCCCCTCTCTTCAGAGGCCATGACAAAGCAGTGTTTCCTGTATCTTTCACCCCAGCAATCACCCTTTCCTGGGCATTACTCCTTCCAGCTGCCCACAGCATTATGGCCCCAGTGTGACAGTTTCATGCTTGGATGTCTAAACTATGCCCTGAAGTGTTCTGGGAAACCTGCTGTCTGGATCTCCGGGTCTGTTTGGCTCCAGAAACCTGGGCTGAGTTTTCTCCCCTAACATTTTCTTTTGGGTACAGATATGATAAATATATTTTTTAAAAGAAAACATAAAAGAAAAAAACAAAGCAAAAGGCATAAATCCTCAAGAAGGTACACTGCAAAGAAATATTTTTAAAGGGACAACAGGAGGGTCTTAAATGTGTTTTCCTTATTGCTTCACCCTACCCCCATCTTCTGAAGAGCCATCAGAGATGCCACTACCAGATTGTCTTACTTCCCCTGTCCCTCCTTCTCCTGTGTGGGAGTCCCTCCTCTCATTGGTCTTTTCAGTGCTGGCTCAAGGGGGCACAAGAAGAGCAGAATAAAAAGGACCTGAAAAAGAATCAACAGATGGCCCCGGAGAGCAGTGGAGAGAGAGAGAAAATTCTTCTGACACACTAAGGCAGTCTGAGCAAGGTTAGGGAGCAAGGAAACATGGTAATCCAAGGAAAAAGCAACTGCAGTAAAGGGAAGAGTAAACATGCACTCAGAACTCTTCCATTTCCTACCAGATGGAAAGGCTGGGCAGCTATTTCCCCCCTCCTTCTTCTGTTTCTACCACTGTCCCTTTCATTTATTTCATGTTGCTTCAGCTAATGTTTAATCTTCTGCTTCAGTCTTCTAAACTGCCTGACAAGAGCATTTGGGCTGCTGAAGTTTGAATTGGGATGTTTTCAGGTCCTTCTGATGGTAAAGGGCTAACCAAGAGTGCTTCGGAAAAGTAATGACAAAACAGAGCAAAACAAGCAAGGTTGTTTCATGAAGAAAAATACTAGGCCTCAGAAACGGAAATACTTTGTGGACTTACCTTGGTTTTTGAAAACTTTCCTGTTGAAGACTTTCCCAGTCTAAGACTGATTTTTGGGTAGAAATTTGCAAAATAGCTTTAAGAGGAGAATCTGACTCTGTAAAGCCCTGTCTGTGGCTTTACTGCAAACGTGTCCTTAGTCCTTTAAGCTTCTCTCTTTCATTTCTTCCGGAAAAGTTTCATTGTGCATCTTGTTGACTTTTTTGAAGAAAGGGAATTTCAATTCTCTTACTGGTGCTTGATATGTTTCAGCATCAAGGACACTGGACTTACAAATTCTGATCTGCAATGTGAGTTGCCTACCAGATAGGCATGTCATTTTTCATTGTTGTGAGGAAAAGAAGGAGGCCACATATGAAGAGTACTGGTCTAATCAGAAGAAAGTACAGGCATTAGAAGTCCACTAGCTTAGCCTAAAGATAACTGGGAGAAAAACATGACTTATTCCTCAGTCTCCTGTCAATTCTCGCTTGTTACTCTACAAGGAGACTAAAGTTGTGTTGACTCCAGACTAGATTGTAGATGTCATTTACCTGACTGCCTGCAGCCTCATATGCTTTCTTAGCTGAAGCTACACTAATCTATGGTGGCCTTTGAAACCAGTTTTGTCACAAAGTCCTGTAGACAAGAGTGGACACCAGTGTTTGGTGTGAACAAATGTTGATGGCAGCTATGGAGGTTTTGCAAGGAGGACTGCATCCAGCCACCTTAAGCAACACATGCAAGAGTCAGTGGCCTTTGATTGAAATTAGACACCATCAGTTCAGGCACAGTTTTAAGCACACATTCTGGTAGGCCTGTTTTGGAGACGTTACATGATACATCTTTCCATATTTACATCACTGAAGCTAAGAAAGTTGCTGTGGAAAACACCTTATATCGTACCTAGAGGTAAATGCCTACAGTCAGCTCTTTTTGCTGTTGATCCTCAGAGGCAGATCTGAGCCAACACGAAGGAACTGAACTGTATTTTGAGGTGATAGGCTCTGTAAATATTGAATAATATGTGAGCACATTGATGTGTGTTGCAATGCCATAATTTACAGACTCTGAGTGTTTGTAACCTCCACCTTCCCTGACCACAGGTAAATCCTTACCCACCAAATCAGCTTTTTCTGAAAGGAACCACTTTTCTTTGTGCAACAGCTGAACAGAACCTGGATGAGCTTTCTGCCAAAGGGGTTGCGAAAAACAAAACTGATGAAGACACAAAAGGATTCCACTTGAAAGACAAGGCTTAATGCCAGCAGTGTGTGAGTTTACACCATTCCTGGAGGTATGTGTTACTAGGTGGTCCCTGTAAATGCACCAATTTTATAACCAGAAATTTATTTACAAGGAACTAAAATCTAGGCCTGCAAATTCTTTTGGAGATTGTTAAGTAATGCTGCACTCAGCAGCATTATGAAACTTAACCTGAAGGTGTTTTCTGGGTGTCCAGTTGCAAGCCCCATATCTCTTCTGGCAGATTTAGATGCTTTTTAATAAGACAGTTGTGCACCAGACTTTCAGCAGTACTGCCCTCCAGCTACAGTTCAAGTCAATAGGTGTGTAGGACTGTAATATTTTGGATATCGTGTGTTCTGTAAGAATGTCTGTCTGCAGGAAATACCACATCTCTGCTTCCTCACATGAACTGATGTCCACATAATTGCATGCACATTCTTTTGAAAAGGCAATGGCCTTAATTCTCCCTTATTTTGATGATTAAGCATGTTACAACATCCAAAACCAATTAAAAATACACAAAATGACTACAAGCAGCAGACCAGTTTGAAAGTTTGCAATGAAGGTAACAAGGGAAACTTTTTAAAGCCCCAGCTGCAGTCACTCACACCGTGACCCCAGTTGCTGCCAAAAAGCCAACAAGTATATATAGCGCACCAGCAGGTGGATAAATGTGAGTGGATAGGGGTAAGCTAGTGGTAAGCTGGGTGTCCATAATACATTTACCCAAATACGTTTTTATGCACACCATACACATTCAGCCAATGAATTTGCATAGCTGTACTTTGAGATATTTAATTAGAAGACCATTTACTACTAAATTGTTATATGAAGGGCTGTGCACTCACAGGGAACAAGAAGGCCAAAGAACTGATCTGAAGCTGATTTGAGAAATCTCTCTATACGTGAAAAGATAATTCAGTAAAAGGGCACTGCAGTCAGATATGCTTCTGTCTTTCAAATGGCTCAACTTTGTGTTGCCCCTTAGCATAAGTTAAAGTTTTTTAGACACAGTAAGCAAATGTTTTATAAACAAGAATTCTCTGCAGAGGCAAGTTCAGATTTAGTTTGCAAAGCTCCACTTTCTATAAAAAAATCTCATCTACAGTAAAGTATGAATCACAAAAACCTTTGAAGATAGGAGGCACTTCAGGTACACACCTACAGTTGGTAGCTATAGTTTTCCCTTCATAAGGGAAGCCGCCCCCATTGTCCTCCTCCCTTCTCCCCACCCTTCAGGCACATGTACAGATGCCACATTTGTGGCATGTACAAATACAGCCACTCTCAGCCGAAGGTTTTGCTGCACTGAAGGGGTGTTCCTCAACTGTTCAGAAGACTTACCAGATTGTCATAAACAACACGGCTGTGCCAGCCAGGCGAAAGCCTCCTCTCAGAGGGGTATTTTTAGATCCACTACAATACTTTTGATCAGTCACACCCACAGTTTCTTTCCCTCCCTAAAAGCTTTTCCTCTTGGGCCATATGTTAGGAAATGTTTCAAGTTGCATCTTTCTTCCACAATGTCAAGTGCTGACAAGTGAACAGCCACCCGAAGTGTTGTGTTGTATCAAAGGAGCTATCCTAACGCTGCACTCCAAATGGCTACAGAGGAAACATCCTGGTGTTAATTAAAAACAGCATTTAAGAAAAGGAAAAGTAAATATTATCTAACATCTCCCTCCACCATCTGCCCAAACATTCATTACTTGTTTCAGTAGTTCTGCTTGCTAGGCCCCCACTGTCCAGCCATTACTATCGTGGTCTGGTTATTGTTACAATATATATGCAAGTCACCTATTTTGCTAATCAGACTGTGTGTTATTTTGCCTGTTGGGTTGTTGTTTTTTTTTTCTTTCTCACACAAACCATTGGGGTTTTGATCAGTTTTTTTCTTTATTGTCTGAAAAGACAGAGCTCCATTGAGTGCAGGTTTCAACATTGTCTAATCCTTTCTTAATCTTATGAGGTGAAATCTTAATTATAATAGCATCCCTTTCAAGTTCCCAGCGTACACACGCTCTACTTATTTATAGCTCAACATTACTTTCTTGAAAGTATTTACATTCTTCTGAATTTAAAAAAAAAAAAAAAAAAAGAAAAAAGAAAAAAGAAATCAGACTCTTAGCTAGAATAAATCAACCTAATTTCTCTCTCTTCTGTGTATTGACATCAGTTCCACCAGCAGGAATCTAGCTCTCAAACAGTAAAAATTTTCATTCTTTCCTTTCCCCATTATATTCCAAAAAAGAACAAATAAACCATTCTGCAACTGTAAGGGTATCATCACAAAGGCACTTACAAGACTCATGCTGCTTACAAAACCTTTCCTTTCATTCTGCTAGAACTCACAGTCTAGTCATTATTTATTATTATTTTTTAAATAAGGAAGTCAAGTTATGCAGAAGTTTGTAAAAAATGCGACCAAAACAAAAGAGCAACAGCACCAGCACTGGGGTGATAGAAATAAGCGGATTTGGGCTTTCATTACAGCCTAGAGGAAAGTTTTGTATTGAATTCATTCTTTTAAAAAAGTAAAAGAAAAAATAAGAAGCGGGGGGAGAACAAGAAGAAAGGAAAACTGAACAAATGAGAGTTTTGTTGTTGTTGGTAGTTTAATGACTTCCCTTTTCGGTGCTCTTTGACTGCTTTCCAGTTGCTCCCCTCCTGGGCCCATTTCTGTGGCACGCTGGGCTTGGCTGGGTGCCAGGGTGACAATCAGTGCCTGAGCAGCCTCTTCAGCCAGAGATTATTCCTTGGGTTCCTTTATTTTATTAGTGGGGAGGCGGGGGACCATGGGGGTGATTTCTAAACTGAAACAGGATGTCCTGCTGGTGTCCAGGGCTGTGAAAGACTCCGTTTCATCGGCCGTGCCAGTGATGCAAGATGGCTTAAGTTAATCCAGTGAGACTAGGCTGCAGATTTCTTCTTTAGTTTTTTTCCTCAAAAACCTCAGAGGGATGCCGCCTTAACAGGCAGCTCTAGGGAGGCAGTTCCTCTGGATAATAAGCCAGCTAGAAACTAACATATATCTCAATATATCCATTATCCACACACGGAGCTTTTCAAACTGATTAAGATTCAGTCCCCCAGACAATTATATAAAATGCTCCATGAAAGTAAGTGGTTGAGCAGGTATGCAAAATCACACACAAGCAGATTTTAGTCTAATAATTCTCATTCAGGTTTTTAATATTTCTAATCCCTTGTTCAGTGAACAACATGTCAGCAGGTTAAAAAACACATAATATTTAGTTTATCAGAACTTAGTTCAGCTTCTATGGGTTTTGAATAGTATCATCTCACAAAAAAATGGTGTGGTTGTTATGCATGAAGAGCAGTTGGGAAGTATATTCGTATTGTCCATGGCTTTTATCAGAGAACAGAGCAAAGAACAGAGCATTGCATTAGAAAATATACTATATACAATATTGTCAAGCTCTTACACATCTTTACAGAAAGGCTTTTCAAATAAGTCATAATTTTTCTATATATCCTGATGATATAGGCAATAGTTATCTTAGGCCATTTTAGGTAAATTATGGCATATCTCCTTATTATGAATAAAGTTCCTTACTCTTGCCATCAGCAGTTATTTGTAAACATAGTGTCATATTTACCAATTCACTTCTGTTTACCGAGCTACTATTATATGTGTAGTAAAAGCTGACAAACTATAACAGATAAATCCTTTGCAGTCTCCCAGCTATTCTCCAGTCACTCACCAGGAGAGCACTGCACCAAACAGAGATACAACCACTGGCCCAAAACTGGTCATACTGAGACCACAGTAAAACTGGGGTGGAGCACCAGCCTTCCTCAGAAGCAGCCAGTGTCCTGGCCTATCTATTCTGGATAACACATGATGACAGTGGCAGCACACCAAAGAAAGCACACCACAGTAACAGGTTTGGTGTGCCTCTCCTAGAGGCAGCAGCAATCCCTCAGAAGTTTTGTGAGACTAACATTCACCATGCAGTCAGTCAGTTATTGTTATGTGAAACTGTAAGTCAAACATCTGAAAGAGACACAAACTTCAAAAGTAAAATGGTACTTTTGCTGAAGACTTCACCAAAATCAATGAGTGCTGTCTTGCTTCCTACATTGCTCAATGGATTTCAAACTGGCTACTACAGGAAAGACAAAAATGCAGGCACAGTTTATGTCCATACTTTGTAGAGGTGAAACCTAACAACATGGACAAATGTAGAATTCTCAGTAGAAAAAGAAAAAAAAAACAAAAGAAGTCAGGTATGCAATGACTTGACCTCTCTATCCTTACATCCCGGAGAGTTTAAAAAGCCAAAATAAGAATAAAAGGGAAGGTTCATCAATCCAGAGAGGTTTAATGGGCAGGCTTTGGCCAGTTCTGAAACATGTTGCAAAATTGAAACCTTGGACGATGCTCACAGACATTGTAAGACTAGCTGTTTCCCATGGACAGACTTGGAGAACAGCTGCATTTCACAGTCACAGCTAGGTGCCCAGGCAGGAACAGCAATTTAACAGGAAAAAGAGCCTTCTATTAGTCATGAGTTTCTCCCACCCACAGAATGGGACTCGCTGCGATTTGCAGACACTTGACTGTCCATGCGATGCTGACAGTCCCAGCACTGAAAAGGAAATTTAGATGTATCCATAGGTCCCTGTTCAGCACTATTCCCTATATCCCTGTGGGAAAGCACCATTTCAACCATTAGCAATCCTATTAACATAGCAAAAGGTCATTACTATCCCTTCCCTTTTTTAGTGGGATTATTTTTCAGTTCAAGTGTAACATGGATGCTCATACAAGTACAGGTGTTTACATGAGCACCAGTTTTAGTGGCTGGGTGAAACTGCATGCACAGAGTACCTGAGTGAGAGCACACACAAAACCTTTGGTTTGAACTGCACTGCCCACAGAAGGATAAGAAGTAGGCCTGATAGCCAGCCATGCTCAGTATTTGCCTGTAACAACTGTCTGTATACATGTAATAGTTAGGTACAACAGTTTTAAAAATTCATATGGAAATGAGTTGCAAATTGCTGGTATGCCCTGAGACACTCTCTGGAGTTTCCCACTATACGTGCATCAGTCATCAGGTATTCTTGGGTCACATACTTCTTATTCTTCTGGAGCTTTCCAGGTGCTAGTACAGCTTTACCTCCCTTCCCACCACCACTCAAGCCAGACATTCAGATCTCTGCAGGCCTTTACAGAAAATAAGTAATTCAGTTTATATTAATGGGGAAGAAATCTATTCCTATACACCAACAAAAGATACAGACTTTGAAAACATTTTGTCTTTCTGTGCTGAGCACATTGACAATTTACAGTTGAAGATTGCTGCATAGACTTATCCCTTGATCAAATATGATCAGCTATGATCAACTAATCTTAAAAAATTATTTCAAGTCTTAGACCCCAACAGCCAAGAAAAGAGAACTCTGCTGTACAGTGAATTTCTTTTGCAGGAATGTGTTTATACGTATCCATCCTGGACTTCCAAAGGGCTGACTTTGACTTGTTTAGGCACCTGCTTGAAAGGATCCCTTGGGAGATGATCCTGAAAGGTAGGCTGGACACTCTTTAAGAAGGAAGACTTAATGGCACAGGAGCAGACTGTCCCCAGGTGCTGTAAGAGAAGCCGGTGGCAGAGAAGAGCACCCTGGCTGAACAGGGAGCTTTGGCTGCAACTCAGGGAGAAAAGGAGAGTTTTCAGCATTTGGAAAAAGGGGCTAGTGACTACAACAATTACAAAGAGGCTGTGAGGCTATGCAGGGTGGAAATCAGGAGGTCTAAAGCCCAGCTGGAAATTAATCTGGCTTCAGCAGTCAAGGATAACAAGAAATGTTTCTATAAGAATGTCAACAGGAAAAGAAAGACCAGGGGGAGCCTCCATCCCCTGCTAGATGCAGGAGGAAACATGGTAACAAGTGATGAGGAAAAGGCTGAGGTGCTTAATGCCTTCTTCACCTCAGTCTTTAATAACAAGACGAGTTGTACTGAGGGAATCCAGCCTCCTCAGACAGAAGACAGAGACTGGGAGAACAAACCCCCCACAATCCAGGAGGAGACAGTCAGTGACCTGCTGCATCACACAGACACACACCAGTCAATGGGCCCAGACGGGATACACCCGAGGGTGCTGAAGGAGCTGGCTGGGGTGCTCGCCAAGCTGCTTTCCATCATTTACCAGCAGTCCTGGCTGACTGGGGAGGTCCCGACAGATTAGAAATTGGCCAATGTGATGCCCACCTATAAGAATGGTCAGAAGGATGATCCAGGAAATTACAGACCTGCCCGGGAAGCTGATGGAGCAGCTCATCCTGAGTACCATCACACAACACATGTGGGACAACCAGATGCTCAGGCCCAGTCAGCATGGGTTTATGAAAGGCAGGTCCTGCTTGACAAACTTCATCTCCTTCTGCGACAGGGTGACCTGATTATTGCATGAGGGAAAGGCTGTGGATGTAATTTACCTTGACTTTAGCAGGCTTTTGGCAACATTTCCCACAGCATTCTCCTGGCAAAACTGGCTGTTCGAGGCTTGGGTGGGCACACGCTTTGCTGGGGAAAAAACTGTCTGGATGGCCGGGCCCAAAGAGTTGTGGTGAACGGAGTTAAATCCAGTTGGCAGCCAGTCACGAGTGGTGTCCCCCAGGGCTCGGTGTTGGGGCCACTCCTGTTTAACATCTTTATTGATGATCTAGACGAGGGGATCGAGTGCACCCTCAGTCAGTTTGCAGATGACCCCAAGTTGGGTGGGAGTGGCTCGAGGGTAGGGAGGCTCTGCAGAGAGACCTGGACAGGCTGGAGCCATGGGCTGAGCCCAACTGGAGGAGTTTCCATAAGGGGAAATGCCGGGGGCTGCCCTTGGGCCACAACAACCCCCAGCAAGCTACAGGCTTGGGGAGAAGTGGTTGGAGAGCTGCCAGTCAGAGAGGGACCTGGGGGTGCTGATTGACAGCTGGCTGAAGAGGAGCCAGAAGTGTGCCCACGGGGCCAAGAAGGCCAATGGCATCCTGGCTTGTGTCAACAATAGCGTGGCCAGCAGGGACAGGGAAGGGATCTGACCCCTGTACTCGGCACTGGTGAGGTCGCACCTCGATTCCTGTGTTCAGTTTTGGGCCCCTCACTCCAAAAAGGACATTGAATGACTCGAGCGTGTCCAGAGAAGGGCAACGAAGCTGGTGCAGGGTCTGGAGCACAGGTCGTAGGAGGAGCGGCTGAGGGAACTGGGGGTGTTTAGTCTGGAGAAGAGGAGGCTGAGGGGAGACCTCATCGCCCTCTACAGCTGCCTGAAAGGAGGGTGCAGAGAGCTGGGGATGAGTCTCCTTAACCAAGTAATAAATGATAGGACAAGAGGTAATGGCCTCAAGTTGCACCAGGGAAGGTTTAGACTCAATATTAGGAAGTATTTCTTTACAGAATGGGTTGTTAGTGTTGGAATGGGTTGTCCAGGGAGGTGGACGACTCCCCATCCCTGGAAGTGTTGACATAGTGCTTAGGAATATGGTGTAGTTGAGAACAGTCAGTGTTAGGTTAAGGGTTGGACAGGTGATCTTCAAGGTCTTTTCCAACCTTGATGATTCTGTGATTCTGTATGTTGAATTCCACTCAGCCTACTGCAGCTAACTCCATTGGCTTAACAGAGCTGAGTGACTCATTAAAATCATAAAAAGATTTATAGAGACCAATGTTAAAACACTGGTTACAAAGGAGTTCATAAACCTTTTTACCTAAGATGTGGCTCTGATTTCCCAGTAACATTATCTCAGACGCTGTTGTTTGAGAAGGCTCAGAAAATGACTTTTGAATCACAACTCCTACACGCTTCACAATGTGTTACCATTATATCCATTAAAGCACAGGTGGCATTTACCTACTTCGTATTTCCTGTAATCATCCACTACTTTCAAATCTGAATATATGAATAACATAACAATGCCTTATCACTCAGCCTGAATTCCTGCAAAACTTTTCCTTTAAACTGCCCTGCTGGCCTATCCTGAAGGATATTGCTAATGTTTTGTTTCCCTCTGCTGCTGTTGTGCAGTTTTTATTTCTAAAGTAGAATCAGACGTGATGAACAAGGATTTTGTCTTTTCTCCCTATGGAAAAATTAGCAATGAACAAACAAGAACTTAGGACACTTCTAGCTAGAGAGAAACACATTCCTGTAGAATTGCTGCAACTTTTCTCCACAGCCCATGCGTTTTCTTCCCCTCAGCACTACTTTAAAGTTGTCATTAGAACTGCTGTAGCAGTAAGAATGCAGCACTCAGATTGCATAAGGCCTACAAGAGACACACTGCTATCACAGTTATTGCTACAATACTGTGTGTGAGACTAACTCAATGAAGGCTCTCTGCCTTTACCACGTGCAACTGCAGTAGTCTGCTCCGATGCAGAACCCAACTGTCTGCAGATGAATGGAAAGGATCCCATACATTGTTAAAGTCTCATAATTATAATTTTTCAAGCATTCAGTGGCCTGATTCCAAACTGCTACCTCATGACAATACTATGTGCTTTGTATAAAGAAAAACAGACAAAAACAAAGTAAAAGTGTGCTTGCAAGAATGATGACTTTCTCTACTTAAGCCAATGAAAAAGACAAGAATAACAAGCTATAACTATTTTATATATTCTTTATATATAAAGAATATATAAATATATATATATATTTATATAAAATATTTATATTCTATAACTATTTTAAAGGCAAAAGAACTTGAGATCAATGTTTCCAGGGCTTCTTGGGTTTTTCTTTTCTTTAATATGGTGACTCTCATTCATTTCTTGGGTTTAGGAAGCAGTAAAGAAGCCACTGAAGAAGCCTTGGTCATTAAAACTGCATTCTGGTTCCTTTTCTGCCACTGACCTTTCACATGACCTGAAGCAAATAATTCTAAATTTCTGTTATTCTGTAATCAAGAGCCAGTCTCTCTCGCAAACAGTAACTAACTTCAAAGTAGGAGTTCTCCAAAGATTTGAAGATGTGCCTCTGTAATGCAGTAAGGACTAATAATTTTAGGCAAAGTCACGCTTAACCAGTTTGATAGCTTTCTACAAGGTGACTGGCTCAGTGGATGAGGGAGATTGGCACATCTTGTTTGCTGTTGACTTTAATAACACTTTTGACACAGTCTCCTACAACAACCATGTAGACACACTATTGAAGTTCAGGTCAGATAGATGGACAGTGAGGTGTACTGAAAGCTGGCTGAAATGACAGACTGAAAGTGTTCTGGTCAGCAGCAAAAAGTCCAGATGCATGTCAGTCACCAGCAATGTGCCCCAGGGGTGGATACTGAGGCCAATACTATTTAATATCTTTCTGATTGTCCTGAACAATGGGGCAGAGGGCATCTTTAGCAAGTTTTCAGATGACACAAAACTGGCAGGAGTGGCTGCTACACCAGCTGGGTGGTTTAGCCGTTCAGAGAGACCTGGACAGGCTGGAGAAATGGGCTGACTGAAATCACATGAAGTTTGACATAAGGAAATGACAAACCCTGCACCTGAAGAGGAATTAGCCTATGCACCAGCACATACTTGGTACTGACTGGCTGGAAAGAAACTCTGCAGAGAAGGTCCTGGAGTGTCCTTGTGGATGACTTCTTACCATGAGTCAGCAATGTGGCCTTACAGCAAAGGTCAACAGCCTCCTGTGTTGTGTTAGGAAGGTGCCAGCAGATGGAGGGATTGGATCCCTCCCCTCTGCTCAGCACTGGTGAGACACATCTGGGTTCTAGGTCCAGTTCTGGCCTCCCCAGTATAAGGGAGACATGGACATAATATACCAAGTCCAGTCAAGGCTATGAAGATGATTAAGGGACCAGAGCATCTCTCATACAAGGAGAAGCTGAGAGAGCTGTGACCAGCCTAGGGGACAGAAATCTGAGGGGGACCTTATTAATGTGTATAACTCTCTCATGGAAGGGTGTAAGGAAAACAGGTCCAGATTCTTCTCAGTAATGCCCAGAGAAAAGGCAAGTAGCACAAACTGAATTTCATTAAATTCCACCTAAATGCCAGAAAAGACTTTGTTGTGGTGAGGTTGGTCATGCACTGGAGCAGGCTGCAAAGTGAGGTTGTAAAGTCTCCATCCTTGGAGATTCTCAAAACCTGACTGGACAATGACCTGGGCAATCTGCTGCACTTAAACCTGCTCTGAGCAAGACCATGTGGGCTAGATGATCTTAAGAGAACCCTTCCAGCCTCAGCTATTCTGTGATTCTGTACATGTTGGGATTAGCCTTGAAAAGTAGTAGCAGAGATGTTAGTTAGTGGTAAGTTTTCTCATAATTTGTAGCAGAAAACTTACAAAAGCAAAACCCAGTTTTGTTGGTTTTGGAATACTATTCTGGTCTGCAGTTTGATGGTTTTTCCATTTGGGTTTGTTGTTTTTTTTTTTCCAGATGATTAAAAAGAAACAAAAACCCACTTCTTTTTCAATGATGAACCAAAATGAAAGTTGCTAAACCTCTGATAGCTATTATTTCTATCACAGATAGACATGTATCATTCACAGGCCCCTGTGTTCACCTGCTGTTTGCTGAGCCTGACTCATCTACACGACTGTCACTGCCACCTCCAGCTGTCAGGGACATGGGATGATTCCCCGCCTTGATCATGAAAAGTGTCCATGTGTTTTCCCCACTACATAGAACTTGCATGACATAGCACCACTTTTGAGACAAAGACAAAAGACTATGCTGATAGGATTTTTAAGTGGGTTCAGGTACTCCAGCACTAACATAGTTCTGTAATCTCTTCCAGTATATTTTTAACATGATTTCAAAAAACAGTAGCCAGTTTAATGACGCCTCAAGATAAATCTCTCTCAGCATGCCTGTTCCTGGCTTGATGCAGCTGAAGAGAGGTGTCCCACATGGATTGAAAAGAGTCATCTTCCTTTTCCAGTTGGGAAAATATCTAGAAATCAAGATACTGTAGCAAAGAGATTTCTGGCTGTGGCTCACTTCTTAAGCTAGTCTACATCAGTAGGATCATGGAAGAGATGAAAAAATTGAGGTGAGTTGAGACAGTCCTTTCTTTGTGTTCTCTTGCTTGATGAGTCAACATTTAGAGATACTAATTCTGCACTACCTATGAGTAATGAAAGTATTTCCATCCTGCCTGTGAGAGAAGCTCTAAATTCACCCTGAGTGAGGAAACCTGTTTCTACATGGATTTTTTAATGAATTGTTATTACAACAGTTGGTATTGGCTTTGGCGTAAGAACAAAAAATAAAACAATCTACATTGCTATTGCCATATTTTCAAGGAACATCTTTCTGTTTGTCCCTATCCCTTGCAGTGAAGAAGGTCATATAATGCAGTCTCTTTCATCTGGCATGGCAGAAACTTGGGTTACAACAACCAACTTAGGCTTTCCAGCCCTATTGCATTTGCAGCTCAGGATAGCTCCATGCAGAAATAAAAGGTAGAGACCATTCTTCTCATAACTTTTGTCAGTGATGCAGTATAAGACTAAACTCTGACATGCAACATTTAAGCATTTAAAACTGGTATCAACACTTCAGTGCGTTCACTTTTATGGTAAGCACATTAAATGAGATTTGAGCTATGTAACATCCCAGGCATACCCATCTGCTGCTGAGGCACACAGATGTTTCAGTTACTTAAGTAAAGCTCCTTGCCAATTATTTCAAAGAGAGAGCTCAGAACATATTTTATGCTTCAGTTTATTCTGATCATAAAAAAGCCCAAAAGGTACCTGCATTTATAAAATGGTCTGCACAAATTTGTATGTGCTTCAGTACTAGTCCAGAGGACAGGACATCCAAGAACAACTTGCCATTCCATGAACAAAATGAAGACCTATGTCCTCAAGTCTGTCATAACTTTTTCTAGTGAGGTTTACCAAGGTTTTTTCATAGATTAATGAGATAGAACACAATATCAAGGTGAAAACATCTCCCCCCACACTAGGAAGTTGAGACTGCAAAAACACTGGCAACAAAGTAGAAGAAAATTCTTCATCTATATTAAGAGATGTGATGTATAAAATTCTTTACAATTATTAGATTACAGTGTGAAGATGAGCATGGTATCAGGGATTCCTTTTTTCAAAAGCAAATCACTGCTGGTTAACAGTATCAAAATTTTTTTAGTTTAAATAAAGAATCTGGTCATCCAACTGCCCCCTCTGCATGAGTATTCTACCATGAGGGCTGCAGTTGTTTCAGATTTCCTACTCTCACCAAGTGGAATTGATGCCAGACAGCAGGTTTGCTTGTACAGCTGAGCTGAGTTTACAGCTCTTCTCACTTTTACAGACCCAAAGAGCTGACTGACTTGCATGCTTCATCCACTTGAACCAAGGCACAGTGTGGAGAGGAAAACTGTTGCCAAAGTCAGAAAAGATTAGATTTTCATCAATTCATTTCAATGAAGCAAATAGTGTTCCCAGGCTGTTTTCAATGGACTGCAGTCAGATCTTTAAAAACATTTATTCAGTTCATCATGTTTATTATGCAATAGGTCATGAGTGTTACTAAGTGTAATGCTAATATCTCGGTAGCTAAAGTTAATGCAATGTCTTTTTATAAACTGCTGAATTTCTGCACCTCCTGTTATTGCAGGAGTTACAGCATGTACGTTATGGAAAAATGATGCCACCTTTCCTCATATGACTACTTTTAAAGAAAGACTTGTAGAACAAAGCTCAACAAATGAGAACATGAGTCCTGAGGAGTGTTCCAGCAATCACAAGGTTGAGGTCTGGCCTCTTGAATTTTTAATCTTATTTTAAGAAGTAATAATAATAATAATAATAATAATAATTAGTTTTTCATAAGGTAACTGGAAAACAAAGATCATACTTTCTTTTTTTTTTTTTTTATATGCTTTGAACTGTAATGTTTTTAAGCGACTACACCTAGATTAAAATTTTTCATCAAAAAAATAGCTTCTTAAAAGAGCAATTATATTCAAAAGATATTATAAAAACATTGCTACTTATTATATCCTAATTTGAACACAGTAAGCCAACACAGTTGCTTTTTAATCTAATGTTTTCTTCACCACTGACCTTGATTTATTATATTCTGTTTCCTAGCATGAAATTTTAAGCCATTCAGACTGTTCCCACATTTCAATAAACATTTATGGATTTCTTAATTTGCAAATAGAAAGTCTATCAGGAATGGATTTATGAGAAGGCAGTGAGTCCATGAGCCAAGTAGACACTCTTCACACTCTGATCTGGTGGAGATACTCCATAGGGCATGTCTCTGGCTTTTCTCCTTGTTGTCACTGCTACCTACCTGTCTACATGATCTTCAGTCTGCTATTTTTACAGACACATGGGCTATGTAAAGCTTGATTTTCAGATACGCTGAAAATTTACTACAGCAACCAAAGTCAAATATTCTCTAAGTTCATGAACAATATTGGAAGATCTAATTCTAACATGGTATTACATCTTACACAGTTGCTTGCGCCTGTTTAAAACTGAGGTAATGAAACCTGTTCCTTGAGCTGAACAGAACTTTGTACTCTATCCAAAAGTGATGGAAAGCCATGAAAATGTTGGAATTATTTTCACTGAGTTTATGACCAAATGCTTTGAGGCCAACAGTTACAGTAGAACCACCAAAACTATTCACGGGGGGTTTATTAATTATACCATTCCATGTTTCTTTGGAGATCATTTTCTGTGGTCTTTCTAGGTGGTTATTCACAGGTTTTTGAATTTCTGTTGGGGGTGATGATTGCCAAGCAATTGTGTAACTATCACATGCTCCTCAGAGTGCCATGATTTCAGCAAGGCATAATAGACTCCATGGTGGTCCCAGCTAAATTTCATTACATGTCTATAAAACAGTTCCATGGATGAATTTGTTAGTCTTGGGTTATATATGTATCAGTGCAAAAACACCCACCTAACATGGTTAAATCTTTTTTTCTCTATGCAATGATGTCATGAAATACTATGACAAACCATAGTAGTGATGTGCCATTTAACCATTTTCTTCCTGGGTCTTCACACTCTTGGTATCTGAAAGATGCATCACTCTCCTGTGGCCTTAAATGACTATCACGGCTTTTCTAACAGTACAGGGGTATAAACCATGCCAGACCAGATTACAGTAGCTTTCTGTTTACAGCAGAAATGTCATGAAGCAACTTTTCTTTCTTTTTTTTATGCTTCTTCCAGAATTCCTGGTGATGCTATTAAAACTGTAAAAATGCTAGTAAAATAAACTACAATAAATAATAAAATTTTTTAAAGTATTATGTAGAACTTAAGCAAGTTTCACCAGCATGTCTGTAGTATACAAGTCAGTTGACATGAAAAATGTGTTATCTGATGAAACAGCAGAGTATGCTAGAGACCAGATAAGAAACCTATGCACTATGAGGATCTGATGCAAGCCTACATTATGCCTTTTTAACAACCCTTAGGAAAAAGGGCTTAGATGATTATGCCATCTGTGTAAATGCTCTACCTTACTTTCTGCACGAGTAACATCTGAGACCTTGCTGGGGAAGAGGAATCATCTGTGAAAAGGTGGCATTTCTGGGACCCTGTTCAGAAAAACGGAGAGCTGCCAAAGGATGACACCTCTGCCTGTGGCATGGGAAGGCTGTGAAAGCTGGTTGAGTGTGAGGAACTCGCAGGGCAATGAGGGAAATATTCCTTTGCAGGCTTGAGCTTGCAGACTTTGACTGCAACACATAGCTTACATCAGACATGAGAGAGGCTTTCTGCAGGACAAATCCACTATTGCATCAGCAGCTGCAGCCTCCAGATAAGCTTCTGTTTGGATGATTGACCAATGCTTCTTCTGCATTGCCAGTTACAGGTGGCCAGATCCATAAATGCTCGTAATACTCATTTAGTAGTGTAAATTCCCAATGACAGAAGAAAGTTGAGTTCCTCCTGAAACATCTCCCCTTATGTCCTGCAACCTCTGTATTTGTAGCTAACTTTTGTGGCTCCTAAGCCACGCATGAAGCATCGTTTTAGTTCTTAGCCACTAACGCTAGAAACATTTGCTTTTAACTCTGAAACAAGAAGTGCCTCTGAATACATGGGATTTAAAACTCAGGACACACATTTCCCATATCTCTGCATTAACAGCTCTTTGACTGTATAAAAAAACCCATCTCCTCCCAACCTCCTGAACTAGACATGTAAAATAAATCAAAAAAAAAAAAAAAAAAAAAAAAAAAAAAAAAAAAAAAGTAGTGAAGTTTTCAAAAGGCAAGTCAATTCTACAGTTCTTTGGGAAAAAAACCTGTCCAGATGTCTGCAATCTCTTCCATTTCCATTAAATATGAGGTAGCTGAGAATAAGTCAAGGAGAATTTAAAATCTGAGCAACGTTATTCACTGTGCAGATGTCTATTTCATCTAATTATTGGCATTATGATCCGTAGCAAAAGACATTCCTTTGCCTTTAAAAAAAGCAAAAATAATACCTGTGAAGCTAGATGCTGAACACAACAAACAACCCAGTGCAGGTGTATCTAATAGGGAACATTGCCAAGAACTTGAGAACTTTGACATTAGGTTTTATAGGAGTAAGGGCCTGACCCATGCAAACTGATCAACCAGTCTTTCGGCAGAGATAGAGGCCCACTGACTCCTGGACACAAAAGTGGTCCATGACAGCCACTTTTCATGAGTGTTTTTTGTGTATTTCATTGTTCTTCATAGAGTTCTTTCAACAAAGGAAAGCAGAAACCAAATAGGTGGAAAATTTTCCCTGTTTGTTTTACTCACTCCATCTTGTTCACTAACTACAAAAAAATAAAGACAGACGCACTTTATCATTTTTTCTTCATTTTAGCCTTATTCCCCACTCCCCAAATTACTCAACAAGCTGTTCCCGTGGATTGTTAATAGATGAGGAGAACAAACACCTAGGCTATAGAGTAAAAACAAAGACTATGTCCTGAAGCCTGGTGTTCATATGGCAATGGACATCCGTAAAAACTAGTTAAACCTTATTCATCAGCTGTGCAGTTTCCTCTAACTTCCTTTCAAGGATTTTCAGTGGCTTCTGTGAGAGAAAAAAGCATTAAACACTTCAGCCTGACAGGGGTTTCAGTATCATAAGCATTATATACTCTCTGGGGTCTCACATACTAAACCTCCTAGTTCCCTCTAAGCAAGAAATGGGACACTCTTTCACTTCACATTATTTTTAAGAGGCTGTGGTGAAAATTAGTGTGTAATCAAACAAAATATAATACATGTTTACACATATATATAAACAAAAAACCTGTAGCATTATCTTGCTTTCAAGATTGCCATGGGGGCAGCAGCAAATGGCAACATTCAAGTTGTTGTTTACTTTAGCATTTATGTACCAGAGTATGAGTCTAGGGCGGAATCTAACTAGCATAAATGCATAAATACATGGAGATCAAAAAATACTAAGATGTTTGGAAGATTGCAAAGACTGGAAGAAAAAGTTAAATTGAATGCAACCACATTGTTCCATTACTTTGAAGATAAACGTAAACAAACTGCAGGCTTCTAGGTCTCTAATTCCATTTCAGGAAACCTAAGACTGTGAACTCTTACTTGCTCTGGAGTAACACAGGAACATAAGACACTTGCTGGTATAGAATTACTCACACTATTCAAACTGCCTCTAAGTAAATTAATGTATTTAGCACTATTAACTTCAAACATGTTGATTCTCCATATTTCACAGTGTTGATACAATATTCATAGCAAGATTGTCCAGTAAAACAACCTTAAAGGACAATAAAAAAAATGTAAACAGCTGAGGTAACTTTCTTTTATGCTCTGCATATTTATGCATCATTTGTTTTTAAAATCAAATTTCACTCAGCCGACCACCCGCCTAGTTTCCTACTGCAACTGTATTTTATTACTCTTTGAAAGAGTAGGGTCATAATTATTAGCCACTAGTAAATTTCTACATCCTTGACAGTCAGTGGCAGCGTCAAAAGAAACATTTCCTCCCCTACCAAACCACTGCCTCTAATCTAATTTAAAACCTGCTATTTGTATCTTTCATTTTTTAGATGTATGTGATGGCATGGAGGAAACACAGAGCCTGCGGGGCTGGGGGACGTAAGGAGAGGGAAGGAGAATGAGCAACGCATGAGAGCACTCCTCAAATTACAGATAGGGTCACAATGTCAGACGCAGCAAAGCAGGCTTGCTGTTAGGAGCTGCAGACCTGAGGACACCAGGGCACAGTACTGGAAGGTGACACTAATTCTCCAAACAGCAATTTGGACACCTGCTGCCAGGGGTCAGTCATGCATGACTGGGGGTTCTCTGGTACGTGCGAAGCACCACTACACAGAGGAGAGAGCAGGCTGGAGACCACAGCTATCCAAGGACAAAATCTCTTCAAAGTCTGAGCGACCTTCAGGTCTACACTCAAGCACCATTAACAGTCTCAAGGGTGGTGGCATTTGTTTTGCATAAATTCACTATCTGGGTCACTGCAACACAGTATTTGCATTTTCCTGTAGGCAAGTACTTTCTTTAAACATGCTTTAAAAAAACAGTGTGATGAAAATAGAACTCTTGTTGCTCATTTTATGTCAACAGCCCACTGCTGCTGAAGAAGCATTGTAAATGCCAAGCTGACCTAAAAAGCCACACATTCTGTTCCACCTTGTTATTACTCTGCTCCTTGACAGCTTCCATGATGATCTTTGAACCAAGAGCAAGACATAACAGTAAAGACAAAAATCAAAGGAAAAGGGAAGGGAAAGGAATCAAGACTGGAAAAAGGAAGCATACTAGAACTCTCTTAACTTTTAAAAAAGCCAGTACATGATTAACGTTTCAAAGAAATTTTAATGAAAGACAAAAGTCTTGAAACTAGTTAATATTTCAAATCAGTAACAGACTCATGTTTGCACACGCATCTTTATAAACAATACACACATTTACTCACCAGCTCTCACAAAGACATTTAAATATGATTTAATTGTTCCTTTTTTCTTCTTCTTCTTTTTTTTTTTTTTTAACTGCTGAAACCATCTCCTTTAATTGCATGCCAAGGCCTGAGAGAGTTTAGGGGCACTTGAAAACATTGCCCAAATAAGCGAACCAATTAGATTAATTGGCACCAGAGGTACTGTGTGTTTTTGGATAGTACACAGATGGAAAAAACCCTCAACGTTTAGTAGTTTTAAAGCTCTGTTTGTAAAGCCGTTTTTCTTTTAAGGATTGTGTCTGTGTATCATGCCGCCATTGATTTTTACAGAAGAGGAATGGGATGTACAAATCCCATCACAATGTACATCCACAAAATATCTTCCTGATCCAGAAATACATACTTTGAAAAATATTTATCACTTCCCATTTTCAGTCACAAAACACCTCAGAAAACACAGTGTGCATGCGTCTGGAGAAGAGAGGATAAAGAAGAGGCACAGAAAAAAATCCCTCAAATGATTAGCAGATGTGATTTATATTCATATTTCTGCAGTACCATAAACAAATAAATGTTTAGGATTACACAAAGGTTCCAGGTTCCAACTTCTGGAAGTTCTTTATTTTTTCAATCTTTTTTTTCTTTAGTCTTCATCTTGCGATACTTTAGGGAATTTCAGTAGGAATTTTCTTTTGGGGTTAGCAACATATAATCTTTAAAGGTACTCAACATTTTATAGCGCCACATGCCTTCTACATTCTTATGTTGCTAATTAGGAGGTCAGACTCTGCATCTTATGCAACAGCCACACTAGGCAGCTGCAAGAGCTAAAAAGACTTCTGCAGTTGCAATAATTGTCTGGGCATCATGGGATAAAATAGCTAGCCCAACAGCTACTGAAGAGTTGGTGGCATATTTGAGCTATTTTGAGCACACCTAATACCTCTGAACTCACTCTATTTAACTGTGAAGCAATTTTAAAAAACAAAACAAAACAAAAACAAACAAACAAACAAACAAACAAACACCCCTGACTGTAAATTAATAATAAAACCATCTTAAGAAGTCCCCTGTGAAATAAAGGAATATTCCCACTTCACCATACTAAAACTAGTATTGGAAAAGCAAGAGTTTGATGACAGAGAGAAGTACTTTGTGAAAGCAACATTATGTTCCAACAATTCTTCCTGCCCAGTGCTGCTGTTCATAAATTTGTGTCTCCACCAAACTTGCAGTGAGCTGGGAACATAACCGTCAGATCAGCAGGGCTGGTAACTTGGTGGCAAGCACTCAGCAAGGATAGAGTAGTTTCACTCCTAAGGTTTCAAAACCCTTTAAAAAATTTAACCTAAACTGACTACATATTTGATCCATGACTTTGGTCCCATATGGTACCATAAGGGAAAGGGTAGAAAAATCCAAAAACCTTCCCATGATAGCTATATTTTTGCTATAGCAAATGTTTGTAGCATCCAGTTTGTAGTAGCTGGATGATGAGATCACTGATCATGGACCCTGCATACTTCAAAACCCAGGCAGATCTCCTACTCTGATGAGGACTTGCTATGAGATATGAGAACGGGTTATGGCCCGTGTACAAAAGAAAAGGATTATTTTGATCACATGTGAGATAATCCTTTCCAGATGGGTGACAAGAGAAGATGTCAGAAAAGACAATCTGAATTTCTTCATGATAAGATCACTAACTATCCTCAACTTTCAATCTCAGACATAATTTACCTTGTAGATCTTTTCAATGAATGCACTTTGCATTTATGCTTCCAGACCAAGGTCTGTGATGGTTTGGCACTGTCTGGAATCAGACCTGGGCTGTCTAGCCAACAAACAATGAGCTAATGGAGACTCATTGAAAGAGAATAGTATTTGATTCTGTTTCAATCATTTGATCTATTTGTTTCCAAAAGCACAGCACACAGATTGAATAAGTTGAAGTTGCTAACTTTCCCTGGTACAATAGTGCTTTTGAAACTGGTGCATTGCCTACAACAAATTCAGTGCAATTGCTCCTGGGCGTCTCTTTTTCTTTTTTTTCTTTTTTTTTCTTTTTTTTTTTTTTTTTGTTGTTGTTGTTGTTGTTTTGTACTGTTTTGTTTTTACTAGCTGAATTATATCTTATTTAGATGGTAAACTGCTCCATGATGTTCAGACAGCTGTGGAGTACTGTGTCTACTCACCGCACTGTCTGAGCAATACTTTGATCTCTAAAGTATTATAAAAGTGATTTACAATGAGCTACAGTAAGCGGTTTAGTAAGTATTTCAGTTAAGACTGTAGGCTATATAGTAAACATCTCGCCTGCAAAACCTATTTCAGCTACTGAGGCTCTCTTCAGATCAATAAAAACTCATGTGTTTAGTTACTTAAATTTAGACATGAAAAAAATTCTCCTGAAAGTTTCAGATGCTGTAAAGAGATTGCATTATTAACCATTAATTTAACTACTAATAACCCTTAAATTTTCATTAAAAGATTTATTTCTATGCAATCAACAGTTAATGCTTTCAGCAACAGTAAGAAAACACAACCTCAAAGCCCCAACTGTCACTAACAAAGGATAGTGGTTGGGCTTTGTGTGATAAGAAAAGTTAATAAGAAAGCCAAACACCCCAAGCCTTTAGGCAAAAGTAGGAGACAAAACACTTAAATATTTTCAGGTGCATTACCTTTCAGACTAGTATTGTAAATCCAGTATGCTGTCTGTGCAGAAAGTGTAGCAAATTGAATGAGTTCTCTGTGTAGTCTCACTGTTGATCCATAAAAAATAAACATTGAGATACTCTAGTTGACTTCTTTACTCTTCATTTCAGTTTATCAGACCTCTCTGGGGACAGCTGTGAAGATTATAGATCAAATGTATAGACCTACTGCTGTATCTTTGTTGCCTGAGCCAGAGCTCATGGTCCAATATTGCTATATACTCAGGCAACTTACATTCAATAGGAGGCACATGAGGATTATTCTATAGGTCCCATACTATGATATACAACTTGGGCAATACAGGACGATATCCACTACAATGACAGATACATAAAATACTTATGCACATGAAGAACAAAACAGAGTAAAAGCCTCAGTGACTGTAGGACCCTTTTGAAAAGTGATACTAATGTCGCTCATATACTGTGGAAAATTTCACCATGTTGTTTTGGCAAAAATCTTCAAATGGTTGTTATTCCTGTGCTCTTCCAGAGATGGCAGAACAGTGAGATATAAAACCCCTAGTGATTTTCTTTCTTCTCAGAAAACAGTGTAGCCCTGACTTTGCTGCCTTTAAAGCTAATGTACAATACAGAATATGTTAGATTGGTTAAAAAGAAATTATTTGTCTCATGTTTCAGCATTTGAGATTGAAACACAAGGCAGAATGGTCTGAGTGCTATTTTTTGTTTCTGTTGTTTTGATAAGGAAAAGAAAAAAAGCCCAACACAGATAAACTGGAGTGTTACCAGTAGACATTAAGTAGGACACAATGAATCAGAAGCTCTACTGAAAGTTTAACAAAGACCCTATTGTTCTGCCATGCAACAGGGGCAAGAGGTTAATCAGAGGTAAGAGCATACTAAAATTTAGGGACAGGAAAATATATTAAACCTTCTGAAATATATCAAACACTCACTTTTGAACTTTTTCACCTTGCTCCTTTGGCATCTTCGCCTCCCCTGGAACAAATCAGTATATCCTGATCTCATTACATGACTGTTTAACTTGCTTTTCTCAGAAATATATTCCATACAGCCATCATTCACCAAGTGAAGAAATACTGTCAGTTTTCTATATTTATTTATTTTCCTAGGGTACAGGCCGCAGGTGCTTTCAGCTTTTGAACACCAGAAAAAGTTGTGGTAGTTTCACATTTAAAGCCCCTGTACTGGGACTTTGAAAGTGTCTACAAAACTATGCCTGATATTCTTCAACTTAAAAATACTCTCTGAAGATTAACCCTCAAAGTCCTATTTCTTTAGTTCACATCTTTCTCTTTCTCCTTCCCACTAGTAAATTAACGGGCCTTCATCCCCACCAGCCCTTTGATTTTTTTTCTTCTCATGAAAATAAAGCCTGTCAGGGTTCAAGGAGTGCCTGGACAATGCTCTTACAGTTTAGTGTTGGGTAGTCCTGTGAGGACCAGGGAGTTGGACTCCATGATCCTTACGGGTCCCTTCCAATTTGAGATACTCTATGCTTCCTGACAACTTACTTTGATAAGATAAACAATGTCACACTAGAAAAAAGGAGACTATATCCATACTCCATACTTTATGCTCCTAGATTAAGCACAGAATAGACAGAAACTTAAGTTGCAGTTAACGGAAAAAAGAAAACCATGCCCTGAAAGTAGTGAAGGAAAAGTAGGGTCTGATACAGAAGATAAAATTTAGGTACAAAAGTAATTAAAAATATATATTTTAAATAGCCCAAACTCGCCCCTTATAATGAAGGGAAGGTTAGTGATTTTATGGACAGGGAACCACAGACAATTTTCTGTCATGTGGCATTCTCAGGTTAAAACCAAATGTCATTCAGACATGAGGCTGTAGTTCAGCTACACACAATTGGGAACAACTACAAGGAGAAATTCAGCATTATGTTACGGAGATGATCAAAGTAAATGATCACTAATGACATGTTGGACATTAAAATTCATTCAGTATATCTCCTAGAGCTAAATAGATACTTCCCTTATTTTTAAAGTCTTTTACTTATCATATCATCAGCCTAGATTTCTTCAAGGCTTCCTATAGATTCACTCCAGTTTTACATTTCACCTTTTATGGTAAAAGCAAAATTTCTCACTATTGAGAGAACTTCCTAGCATAAGAAAAATATTGCCCAGGAATTTTTCTGTACCATCTCTGATACCTCCTTAATGTTTCTGGAGAAGTTCAAAGAGGACTACAGTCCTCTCTGACCCCTTATGTTACACAGCACAGTTGAGGGGAGGCCACCAAGATCATGAGACTGGAGCCCTTGTCCTGCAAGGAGAGACTGTGGGACCATACCTTGTTCAACTGGGAGGTGAGACAGTTTTGGGGGTAGACGAAAGCATTGCAGGCACTGACAGGAGGGGATGGAGGAGACACAGCCCAGCCAGGCTCTTCACCGTAGTGCATGGTGGGAGGGCAAGAGGCAGCAGCAGAAGATGAACCAGAAGAGGCTCAGGCTAGAGATAAGGAGTAGCCTTTTCCCTGTGAGGACAGACCAGCGGCGGAGCCAAGGTCCAGGACAGCTGGGCTGTCTCCACCCTTGGGATTTCTCACACTGACTGGGTAAAGCCCTGAGCAGCCTGGTCTGCGCCCTCCAGTTGAGCCTGCTCTGGGCAGGGGCAGGAACTGGAGACCTCCCTAGGTCTCCTCCTGTTTAAAATATTCTGCTAGTCTGTTTTTCTGCTAACCTACATGCTATCCCTTTTTTTCTTCACTTAGACAGATTACAGTCTTGGATTAGAAAGAAAGTAAAACCATCAGGCCTTGCTGAAACAAAAAGCATTCAGGAGCATGTATCTATTTTCACAAATTTGGAAGATTACATAGCTTCATCAACTTTTCAATAGCTATTTTAGGATCAATCATCATACAATAGTGACAGATACACATGAACTCAGTGAAGCATTCTGCTGAGCTGGGACTGGTTAGCCTAGAAAAGATAACAATCAAGGGTGATCTCATGCATACAAATACCTGAAGGGAGGGTGTAAAAACGACAGACAGGCTCATTCCAGTGGTGCCCAGTGGCAAGAGGTAGTGAGCAAAAATGAAGCACAGGAGGTTCCCTCTGAACATCAGTAAATGCTTTTTCACTGTGAGGTTGACTGAGCACTGGCCCAGGTTGCCCAGGGAGGTTGCAGTTTTTCCACCCTTGGAGATATTCAAAAGCTGTGTGGACATGGTCCTGGGCAACTGTGTCTGGCATCCCTGCTTGAGCACGGGCCAGACGACCCACAGAGGTCCCTTCCAACCTCAACCACTGTGACTCTGTGACATCCATTCTGCTAGATACCATTAATCTATAAAGTGGTATCTTGCAGATATACGTTTTGAGAGGGGAATGTCAAAATTGTGCTAGTCTCTCATTACAGCAAAAGAACTGGAGTCAAAGTGTCGTAATGCCTTGTTGAAAATCACACAGGATATATATGGTGAAACTAACCAGTTGTTTGCTTCATAGTAATGAAGATCCTTGAGATATGTGGTCCATTCATAAGGCACAGGCATATATATGCATGAAAGCATACCAGTAAGTTTGCTTGTCTCTCAGCTACTTTCTGACATTGTGTAGCATGGCAGTTAAAGTCACAAGGCAGCCATCCTCTTTGACAATAAAATCTTTAAAAATGCAAGTTTCTGAATAGTAGCACAGGTAGACTATTGAAGATAGGTGACTATACCATGACATGACTGTCAGAAATAAAAAAGCCAATCAGAGATAATTTCTGGAGCAGTATGCTATTTCTGCCACGAAACACAACAAGGAATGCAGGCATATACTTGAAAAGGCTGGATTCTGTCCAAGTTGAAAAAAAAAAGGCAACTAGGCAGTGACACTACAGTTTCACTACATCTGAAGTAGCATTAAGTTCTGCAAAGAAAGTCACTAACACCACTCGTGTAAAAATGGGAGGCTGTCATCAGATATAAGTCTGAGTGAGATTTAAGGACAAGTGATTCCCAAAAAAAAAAAAAAAAATCATATTTATAGGACACTCCCTTAATACTGGTCTCTTCAGTCTTCCAGGTGATGACTACCAGAAGGGCATTTTTCACCAAACAAGAGCAAAGGCTACAGTCTCTTAATGGGCATCACCAGCCTATCCACTAATAATGTAAGAGAGGTATTTGGTATCTGGTAAGACACTTCATTTAATTCCTTTTAGAAACCTTGTGGCTAGTATGATCAGATTACATCAGCCATAAATTAATCAAAGGAGCCCTTTTTTTCCAAAACACTACCATAAAACTGACCTACAGTTCCACAGCTGTATGGTGAAGATTCCTAATGGAAACCGAAGCAAAGAAAGATGAAGAGACTTGCTGACAAATGACAGTAAAACAAGCTTTTCCAAACTTCCCTGCAGGTTCATCAGAACTCCTATCTGTGTTGGTGTGCTTGACTTTTTTTTCATCCATCAGCAAGGATGTCCCTTTCAAGGACAGTTGGTCCAGGTAGAAGAGAAAGATTATTCTGAAATATCAAAGTTAATCTGTCCCATGCCAGGTTGAGATTATGTTGGCATACACAGTTGTCTTTTCCAAAGTATAGAAAAAAAACCCCATGACTATGTCATAGAGTGAAGAAAGTATTTGAGATATTTCCTCCAGAAACAGAAGTGTTTTTCTGTTTCTATAACCTTGCAAATGGGCTGACTGTAAGAAATTCCTACCAGAAAAATACTATAGTGTGTTTAAGACCACAATAACTCTCTATGAAATTGGTTCCTCAAGCTGAGGAGTGAAGGTGGCTGACAAAACAGTATGAGCAAGATTTTCACAAGTTCCAAGGAGAGATCCAATATTGAAATAGCACAGAGTACTTTGTCAGATTTCTTCAGTCAGAGAATGATATAGTGGGGGAAGAGGATGGAGTTTTGAGCAACAGAGAAGAGCCATGGACTGCTGATGTATTAAGAACCAACAGGGAAACACCTGTGAAATTCCTCAAAGGAATTAGGGCATGTTCCTCTACAAAGGGGACACGGTCAGTTGCCCAACTGAAGTGCCTCTATACCAATGAACGCAGCATGGGTAACAAACTGGAGAAGTTGGAAGCCACTGTGCAGCTAGAAAGCTACAATCTTATCATTACCACTGAAACACGGTGGGATGAATCACACAGAGTCCTGCAACTGATGGCTATAAACTGTTTAGAATGGACAAAGCAAGAAAGAAGGGGTGGAGTGGTTATTCTTTATGCAAAAAAAAAAAAACACAACAAAAAAAACCCAAACAAACCAAACCCAAACCAAAAAACCAACTAAAACCAAACCTTGACTGCAGAGAGCTGCCTTTGAAAATCAGCAATGAACAGACTGAGAATTTATGGGTAACATTTAGGGGCCAAGTCAACAAGGGAAACATTGTGGTTGGTGTTTACTACAGGCTCCCAACCAAGGGGAGCTTGCTGACAAAGCATTCTTCCTTCAGGAAGCATCATGCTCGCAGGCTCTGATCCTGCTGGGGGACTTCAATCACCCTGACATCTGCTGGAAATGAGGCACAGCAAGCTATAAGCAGTCCAGGAGACTCTTGGAGTATATCAAGTATAGTTTCTTAATCCAGGTGATAGACAGTGCGAACAGAGGAGAATTGTTATTAGACTTGTTGCTTACCAACACAGATCAACTAATTAAAGATGTCAAGACTGTTGACAGCTTTGGGTCCAGTGATCATGCTCCAGTGGAATTCAGAGTCTTGAGGTATATGGGCCAGGTGAAGAGTAGACCTCAGAACACTGAATTGCAGGAGAGGAAACTTCCAGTTGTTTAAGGAATCAGTGGATGCCACCACCCGGGAAACTGTCCTCAGGGACAGAATTGCTGAACAGATCTGGCAATATTTTAAGCATATTTTTCTTAGAGTGCAAAACCTCTCAATTCTCATGTGTAAGAAATCAGGAAAGGAAGGCAAAAGACCAGCATGGCTGAGTACAGATCTCCTAGTCAAATGAAAGTATGAGAAGAAAATGTAGATGCAGTGGAACAGGGACATATATCCTGGGAAGAATATAGGGATGCTGTCTGGATGTGTAGGGATAGAATCAGGAAAGCTAAGGTAAAGTTGGAGCTGAATTTGGCAAGAAATATAAAGATTAATAAGTGTTTCTGCAGGCATGTTGGTCAGCAAAGGAAAATGAAAGAAAATGTACCTGCCAGACCTTCATGGATAATACAGGGATAATACAGTGACATCTAAGAGGCCTGAGGTATTCAGCATTTTTTTTTTCTTAGTTTTCAAAGGTATCTTTCTTCCCATACCTCTGAAGCCTCTGAACCTCAAGGCAGGAACTGAGGGAATCAAGTCCCTCCCATAGTAAGGGAAGATCAGGTTCAAGACCAACCGAGGAATGTGAACGTACATAAATCCACGGGACCCAATGAGATGTATCCCAAGTTCCTGAGGGAATTGATTGACATACTGCCAAGCCACAGCACTCTCCACCATATTTGAGAAGTCATGCCAGTCAGGCGAAGTCCCCAGCAACTGGAAGAAGGTAAACATTACACCTATTTTTAAAAAGGGAAAACAGGAATACCATGGGAACCAACAATCAAT
This sequence comes from Athene cunicularia, assembly GCF_003259725.1. Taxonomy (NCBI): domain Eukaryota; kingdom Metazoa; phylum Chordata; class Aves; order Strigiformes; family Strigidae; genus Athene; species Athene cunicularia. Next base: position 20,845,602 of record NW_020799143.1, on the reverse strand, counting down.
CAGCCTCACCTCTGTGCATGGTAAGATCATGGAAGAGATCTCCTGGAAGTTATGTCAATGAAAATAGAAGACTGGGAGGTGATTAGAGGCAACATGGCTTTATTAAGGGCAAATCATGCCTGACCAAGTTAATGGCCTTCTGCAATTGAGTGACTGTATCAGTGGAGAAGGAAAGAGCTATAGATGTCATTTACCTAGACTGCTGTAAGGCCTCTAATACAGTCTCCCACAACATTCTTGGCATTAAACTGCCATTCAGATATGGGTTTGCTGGATGGACTGTTATGTGAATAAAGAATTGGCTGGAGGGCCACATCTGAAGAATTAGTTAGTAGCTCAATGTCCAAGTGAAAACCAGTAATGACTGATGGACCTCAAGGGTTGTACTGGGACAAACACGATTTAACATCTACATCAAAACATAAGACAGTGGGACTGAGTGCACCCTCAGCAAGTTTGCAGACGACACCAAGATGAGTGATGCAGTAGATTCCACTTGAGGGAAGTGATGCCATCCAGAGAGACCAGGACACGCTTGACGAGTGGGCCCAGTGATCCTCACAAGGTTCAGCAAGGCCAAGTGCAAGGTTCTGCTCACAGGTCAGGGCAATACGCCATATCAATACAGACGGAGGTGTTAATTGATTGAGAACAGCCCTGTGGAGAATGACTTGGGGACACTGAGAGACAAAAAGCTGGACATAACCCAGCATGTGCCCTCACAGCCCATAAAGCCAACCATATCCTGGGCTACACAAAAAGAAATGTGAGGAGAAGGTTGAGAGAGGTGTTTCTACCCCTCTGCTCTTGTGAAACCCCACCTGGAGTATTACATCCAGCTCTGGAGTCCCCAGCACAAGACAGACATGTTAGAGCAGGTCCAGAGGAAGGACATGAAAATGGTCAGAGGGCTGTAACACCTCTCCCGTGAAGAAAGAATGAGATAGTTTATCCTGAAGAAGACAAGGCTCCAAGGGAGACCTTATTGTGGACTGTCAATAGATAAAAGGGCCTTACATAAAAGACTGAGAATGACATTTTACCAGGGCCTGTAATGACCAGATAAGGACCAATGGTTTTGAACTGAAAGAGGATAGGATTTAGATTGGACATAAGAAATAACATTTCTTTACAATGAGGATGGTGAGACACTGGAACTGGTTGGCCAGAGAAGTTGTGGATGTCCCATCTATGAAAGTGTTCAAGGCCAGGTTGGACGGGGCTTTGAGCAACCTGATGTAGTGAAAGATGTCCCTGTCCATGGCAAGGGGGTTGGACTAGGCAATTTTTAGAGTTCACTTCCAACCCAAACCAATCCATGATTCTATGATATAGTATGTACATTAATAATTATATAAGAAGAAACATTACCATTAATATAAAATCCACAGCCAACCAAGTGCATTTGGACTGTAAGGCAGTATAACCAAATTGTTGAAAAGGCTCCTTTAAAATTATGTCCATTTACTGTTAATAAGAGGGAGATCTGTACCAGCTTTGGTCCCTGGAAAAATCCTCCTTATGCATGAAGAAGAAAAGCCTGTTCTTAAAGGAACAGTGACATGAGGTTTATAAGCATGTACCTGGATGCTCAAAGCAACATTAGTTCACTTGGACACTCAGTGCATGAGAAAGGCCCAATACCAAGAGCTTCCCAAAGTGTCTGGCAAAAGCACAATGGGACTTGCATGGAGAAACCATGGGGCTGGACCGGATGACCTCTAAAGGTCCCTTCCAATCTCAACAACTTTGTGAAACAGAATGAATGTTGCTTTCCTTGCTTCATCTCCTTTTGAAGAAGAAACTGTAGACATAGTGTTGATTTTGGTCATCAAACGTTTAGCCAGTCTAATGCAATGCATTGTCAAGGGAAGATGTTGATGTTTTATTAACTGTTTTTAAAATGTGAACCAGGAAGGAAGGAAGATATTGTATAGATGGAGTGAGGACAACTCTCTCTCCAAAAAATAAATCTATAATGGCAAAAGAATAAAGGATAAAGTAAATTTATCAACATCTTTGCTAATCGCAAACATAATTTATAGCAAGGCATTGCAGAATTCTGTTCCATATTTGCAAGACCGTAGAAAGTGCCTATTCTAGCCACCCACTCATGTTACCTGTGATAATGCAAAGAGAAAAGGCTGTTCAGCACAGAAAAACCCCAGCAGACACTCAATTCATTTTTTACATAGGTAGTGTGCAGACATCCAAGGGAGCTTAGGCAAGAGACAGTCAAAAACTGCGTATCTTAATCACTTACATCACTTGCTACACAAGCTCATTCAATAAGAATGATAATAATAATGAGCATTGCTAGGCCACCCTGAGTGCAGAGGTTCAACAGACTACCAAGTGCTCTATCAAGCCACATCCTAATATTAGATGTGTACATTTTCACAGAAGCTTCACCTTAATTCATCCTCTTAATAATATACTGTGCTAACAAAAAGTGACATTAATAAAAGCAGTATTACCTTCTTTCCACACATAACAGAATTTTTGAGGGAAAATATTTAAGTTATTTGTTGGGCAGAAGTGGAAAATAATAAAAAAGAAGCCATTACCACATTCCACTTATATCTTCTCATGCCCTGCCCAAAGAAAGTAACAACCACATCAAAATAACCCCACCACAAAACCTAACCAGGTCCCTAGCAAGCATGAAACTGCTGAATGGGGACTCATGTAGTTGCAAAGAAGAATTCAAATATTTAGATGAACAGGCAAAGTGAAAACTTAGCTGCTTATGAAAGCTGAAAGAAAACTGCTTTATCTTGGATAGCCTGGGTGATGCTGGCTGAGCCTATGCTGAATGTCTCCTCTGCGCTGCTCAGAAACTAAGCCCTCCTGTGGCATTTTGCACTGCTTCCTAGACCACCCACTCAGATGTGGATACACAAACCACATGTGCTAGGAATGTCTGCCCCACACTGAAAGCAATATCAGCATCATGACCTTATTACTTTTGCAGCCAGGCTTTTAATACAACTTGTTTTATCTTTTCAGTACCTTTGATTCCTTAATGGTTTGTATGTAGTCTCTCTACTGACATTAGATGCTTCTGAAAGAATGAAGTTGGAAAAAATCCTATTATCAGAGTGAAAATATTTCTGGTTGATTTTTCCTCTCCTTTTCTCCTCTAAAGAGATAGGCTTTATTTCTAGGTCTTACTAAGAAGATGTAACTGACAACTTCACAAACCTACTATTTCCTAAACAGAACCCAGACCTTGAATTCTGTGTCCCTGTGAGCTATGATAAAAGGTAATCATTTATTCCTCACTCTGATGAGAAGGGTAGTAATAGAAATTCCAGCTTTACAGCCTCAGTTCTCTGAAGGAACATAGGAAAATGCATGACCCATTTGATGTAACATCCAACAAAGGGTTACTTCCAGTCAGAATGATACTGAATGACGATGAAAATACATCTTCTGCTCTATTCACAGGTCTATTTGACATTGCTGAAATTTCCAGATTGGAAAAATTAAAAGTTAATGAAGGATGAAAAATGCAAGATTATCACTTTGCAGTAAAATAAATCTGGCTGAGGTAAAACATAGAGCATAAGTAAGATGCAATATTGAAAAAAAAATGCTAAACAGACATTAGCATCTCAAACCATAAAACAGCTTAGATTTTTGTATGATGCTGCAATACATCTGTCTTTCATCAAGTCAGCAACAACGCAGCAATGAACCAAAGAAGCTGCCACTCTGCAAGCTGTCACCCTATCTTACAGCAGACAGAACTGCTGACCAGCAAACTGTATTCTCTGTTAATGTAAGGAACCACCTTTTTTTTTTTTTTTTTAGTTCCCCCTCCCCAAAGGGTATTGTTCTCCCTGTGGTAATACTTCTCTGTCCTGTCTAGTCACAGTGGCATTTCTTGCTGCTCAAGTAAATGCAAGGCCCTTGTGGGATTGTGCTTTGATGTTAATTTATCTGCTCACTCAGACACAGAGCCAGCCTTGTAAATGTCATTGGTTTAGCTGTGTTAATGCACTGATTAACTACCAAGCACACACAAAAGCACTGCAGATGTATGAGTTTTAGTCCCCATCATCTGTTCATAAGCCTTTTATGTCTAACAGTAAAGCTTGCTGGTGTACACTACCTTGTACTGTATACTGCTTAACAATTAAGAAAACTATTGAGGCTCATAAAAACACATGCCTTGCACTTGTTAAACTCCAGCACATGTTTTGCACTGCTTATTTTTGCAGTTCCTGCTAGCTCCTGCTATGGCTGAAAGTCTAAGTTTTTTCTGTCTCAGTTTCAGCGCACTGCACTACAGCAAACTGTAAATCAACGGACCAATGAGCAAACACAAAATACCAGGTCCCTCTATAGACTGAAATGAGTTTGCTAAAAGATAGTTTGCCATTAAACTGCAAGTGGGAAAAGATGGGATGTATCAACAAAAACTGTGTGAAGCAAATCAAATATCCTACCATCGGAGCAGTGTCTAGACTAAGATAATGCATTCAGCAACTGAACAGTTTTCTCTTCAGATCATTAATTCTGCAAACTAAATAACAGGTCTTGACATCAACGGGTCATTCAAGAGACCCCAAAAGACTAGTATAGCTTCTAAGAAAACAAGATGATACTTACCAGGTAAGGACCAATGACCCAAACCAGATTGTGAACATACCTTATTTCACTGTGAGAATGGGAAAGAAGGACAACAGCTCAGGCAAAACCCAAGAATTTGTAATTTCCTTCTGACTAAAATAAACTTGAATAGAAATATACTGGGCTCTCCAAATGCACTGTACTGTGTGTACTCTGCTTCTGGAATTGGAAGTATACACTTAACCTAACCAACCAATGAAAAGATGAGAGAGACAAATGATCAACCACTTCTTACAATCCAAAGGCTGAAGACTGAGCATGGGTTTTATTTTACCTTGGAAGACTCTCCTCACTTCAGTGTATGACCCTCCTTACTTTCTCGCTCTTTCTTCAGCATAGACTAAGATGGCCTTCAAATCTAGATGACATTGAAAATTTTGTAAAGCCTCTCAGTGGCTTCAAACTTCTAAAAACATTAAAACTTGTCTACTCAACTGGACATCCAGAGGTGAAAAGCTAATGGCGAGATGAAAACTGTCCTTACTATTGGATACAACCACTGTTCTAGTATGCTGAAGATGATTTTTTAATTACTGCAACTTACTGCTAACCTCCCTCTGGTCACCTCTGTGAATTAATCCAAATTCTCACATATAACTTTGTTTTAAACAGCTTGATGTTAAGTAAAACTCCAAAACGTTTATTGACAAAACACTTCAACCCATCCCAAAGATCAATGCTCATATAAGTTAAAGACTTGGAAGTGTAACATATTTTTTTTCTTGAAGACAAATATGAATGTCTGAAATTAAGTGAACAAGGATTTATTTTGTTTCTGCATACAAAATTAGATTAAAATAGCTAATTTTTCTTTATTTAGATCAACACTTATTAACTCTATTATACTATCAGAATTTTGTGAAAAAGTCAACACACACACAAAACTGCAGTCTATTTTCTTCCCCCTCCCACTAAATTAGAAAATTTAAGGATGATCCACAATTTGCATGAAATTCAGCACTAACGTGATACTGCAATTGCTGTCATCTCCCTTTTATGCCTATTCTCCTATTTGCTGTTTTCTTCCACCCCTGTTCTCAGTGTATAATAAAGCTTATCTGGTATTTTAAGAGTAAAATTATTCATTTCACCATTTCCAACAAAACAGTGCAATAGTCATACTAGAAGTATAATGGGATTCTTCCACTCCTGAAACTCAATGAGTTTTTAGCACAGAACTTAGTTATAAAAGTCAAAATGAACAAAGTCCGTATGTATCTGGTATAACTACATGATAGGAAGTTGAATACACACTAGTAGACCAAATGTTTTTAAGGTTGCTTTTAGATTTCCAAACATTTTTATATAAAATAATCAATAAAAAATGAAGTTTATCCCCTTCACATGCACCCCTTCCCCCTCCTCACATCACCTGCTTTATGTCAAAAGTAACAAAATTACACTCCCACTCCTCCCCCCACTCCCCAATTGCACATTAAGACATGGACTTAAAAGAACAACATAACGCTTCAAGTATGCTTCATGCCAATCGTCAATAAGAGTCATAACATTACTGAAAAAGTACACTTATTCTTGGAAAGCCTGAGAAGGACTTCCTGTGGAGTGTGGTCAAAGACTTTAAATAAGATCCCCAATGTAATCCATATCTCGCCCTCTCAAAAAGAGCGAAGTGTAAAATTTTCTTTGGACTTAAAGAAACAGTATTAAGATTTACCATTGAATAAGAAATAACCCCAATAAGAATTTAGTTTACAGTACTGCACAAGCTGTGTGCATGAAACAGTAAGTCATACAGATACTACTGTTCAGTTCTACACATACAGACTACATGTGGCATATAAGCATACACATGACATACTGGCCTGTCCAGAAACAAGATAACATATTTTAAGGCTGGTAAACTTGAATAAACCTTTGCATCCAGAAGCATTTTAAACATTTTTTTCATTGGAAGATTTGAACTTCTAATAGAAGGGTTATGATTTCATCAAGAAATCAGCAATATGACATCACAAAGCTCTGATGTGAAACTGAGTACACATCCTCTCATTTGATCCTGCACAAACAAGGATCCTGATTCTAAGGAATAATGGATGGCATGAAAGAATACTCAGTTTTATAGACGAGAAATCCTTCTGGAAACACAATATGTTATTGAACAGATAGCAAAATCTGGAAAGTGTAAAAAGCATATATGCATGTGTGTGTATATATACACACACACAGATGCGTGTATATGTGTATATACACACACATATGATGTATTTATTCCAACATGTAACTGTATAATGACATTTTTTTTTCAAATAAAGGGTTTTAATTTAGCAGTTGTAAATATCCCCAAAAACCCCAGAAACAAACCACCAAAACAAACTAAGCAGACCATATACTATAATGAACAAACAAAAATGTTATGCAGTTTTATGTTAAAAGTGAGTCACACACTGACAGCAGAGGAGTGTTGAAATTTGTAGTAATAAATAGCTCCAAATTAAGAATTTTCTACAACATTTCCTTAGAAGAAGGACCAGTGTTTCTCCTCTCATGATCCTACAGAATATTTCACTCATATATATTTAATTTTATAACATTTAAACAGACACAAGAATGCAGATTGCAAAAGATGCTGGATTCAGGACAGTATACATAACATTTTCTGTTAAAAGTCTTACTGGTTTATTCACTAAGGCTAGACAGCAAGTCATATGATCCTATGATCTGGTGCATTTTCTACCATGGCCAAGATCAACAAATGTACAGAACCAAGGACCTGTGATCCAACATGCTGTGGTCCAACCCACTGTGGCACACAGGAAACAAAATATAGGACCATTGTCTGGTCTCCAACTTTGTACTTTGTTTCCTGGAACTGCAGAAGTGGAAACAAGACCGTAGTGTTTCAAGTGACTAGAGAAAGATAGCAAGAAGTGGCATTTTAACATGAATAAGGTTACTAGGGTTGTGATAGTACTGCATCAAAAGAGCACACATTGGACCCTACTACTTGCTCATCTGGTAGTGTCATTCAGTGACTCGCTGACTTTAGAATACATGTATGCAATAATAAATAGATCAGTTATGTAATAAGGCAGTGTGTTGAACATGCATTCATCTTGTGGAGAGGAACACCACAGAGAGATACATGATACCATACACATTCATTAAGACCAAGTATTTTTGTTTGGTTTTGTGTGTTTGTTTTTCAAGGCTATCCAGGCAAACTGATCCAGAGCATTTTCTTCTTGGGAAGAGCAGTCCTCTTGAATCCTGCCACTTTTCTTCTCCCTTATCAAGAGATGATGACTGTCTTTAAGGAAAAATAAAGCTGAAGAGGGTTGTTTTGCTTTTTCACCCCATTTTGGTTGCATCATTCTGAATGTTTCATTTAAAGAACAGTTTTTGATGCCGAATCCTCATGAGGTTCCAGACGTTTCCAGATAACTCTGCAGTTTACGGACTGTGGTTTTGTCCAGTGAGCAAAGATCAAAGTCAAAGGTTGTATTTGTGATATGAAAGTGTCCAGTTTCTTCTATAAGATTTACTATCTGAAAGGAAAGAAAAGATGCCATTGAAAACTTCAGCAGTTTTAAATGCCCACTGAACTTATTAACATGTCACTAAGTACCATATAAATAACATACAAGTAGCCCATTGCCCCAATACTTGCAGTTTAAACCATTGTCCTTATCACTCACTTCCTTTATAACATGAACTACGGTCCAGACTGCAGTACTTGGTTGGGTTTTTTTACATCATCATCAGTCATAATGCCAACCTACCCATCTGCTGTTCCAGCAAACACTACCATTGAGAATATGTTTTTCAAAAGTTAAAAAACCAATCTGCATATTTTCTAAGTCAATCTTTAAAAAAAAAAAAAAGGCAGCACATCTCCCCACCCCTCAGCCCCAAGCAAATTAAAAAACCCTGGTAGATCTCTGGAATATTTACTGTGTGCACAGTTTCTAAGCAGGTTAGTTTAGAAAATAATTGGCATGAGTCTGCAAGCAAGGGAAGGAAATAAATTGTTACAGAACCCAGTCCATATCAAACAAAAAATTTATTCAAGAGCTCTCACATCAACTATTAGTTCATGTACCAGCAGTTATTTCTTGAGTAACAGACTTAAATCAATTTTTTTAAACCAAATCAACCAAGAAAGTTTCCTATAAATAGCATAAGATCACTTCTTCTGGTGACTATTTAATCTATAATCATAGCTTTCATTCAAACAGGAAACAAGAGCTGTTAGGAGTTCTTGAGAAGAATAGGCACTAAAACACATCTCCTGTGAGGAAAGGCTGAGAGAGCTTTGACTCTTCAGCCTGGAGCAGAGAAAGCTCATAGAAGATCTTACCAACATGTACAAATATCTGAAGGGAGGGTGTAAAGAAGGAGGAGCCAGGCTCTTTTCAGTGGTGCCCAGCGACAGGACCAGAGGTAATGGGCACAAACTGAAACACAGGAGGTTCTCTCTGAACATCAGGAAACACTTTTGTCCTGTGAGGCTGACCAAGCACGGGCATAGGGTGTTGTGGGGGTCTCCACTGTTGGGAGACATTCAAATGCCATCTGGCACAGTCCTGGGCAACTGGCTCTACATGTCCCTGCTTGAGCAGGGCAGGGTCAGACCAGATGACCTCCAGAGGTCCCTTCCAACCAATCTTTCTATGATTCTGTGAAATCAACAATACGTACATTACTTGTGCCTTTCTGCAGTTTTGACATTTTTAGTTTCTGAATTGTAGTCTACATTTTTAAAGAGTGGTCATACTCAACAGTGAATTGCTGTAACAAGTAACTCCAGATACATTAAGTTCTAGGATGTACACCTACCTAAAAAACCCATTCAGAATCTTGGAAAGCCAAAGCATTATGTCAGATAGGGCTAACATAGTGCCAACACGCTATGGCTATAAATCTCTTACGCAGTTTCATTCCAAGAGGCAGACATCCTAAGTGAGCACTCAAAAAAGCACTCCATCCTGAAGCAGGCCTATAGGTAGTGTCATGGACTGACAGAACATTGCTCTTCTGCTCAGTCTTTCCAACCACCCCTTCTGTGGCACTAGGGCTAGGCTCAATGTCCTGTTTGCATCCTTCAATTTGAAACCCGTTTAGTTCTAGGGCTTCCACATACACCTCCACTGAAACACTGCTGCTAGATATTGCTTGCATGTTTGAGCTTGTTGTTCTGACTAATTCCTTTTCCACAGCTGGTGGAGATACAGATGTTATGCACACGTGGCTTACAGAACATACCTTAAAATGACAAATCTGGTAGGAATACACCAACTTGAAAAAGAACAACAAATTTAAAATAAATCTTTTGTAACTTTATGCTCCCCATTTCATTACATAAACATATGTTTTTTTTCTCCTAAGATCACAGAAGAAAATACTATATTGATGACAAATTAAATACCTTCATGTGTATTGTCAGGCATGGAAAGACACAGACCAGGGTGGATTAAACATAATGGAAACAAGATAAAATAATAAGAGGGAAATGCCTGCTACAATAAAAATTCCCCTTTACAATCACTTCCCATTTTACAGGTTGGAAAAAAATAAAAGTAAAATCTGCTTAATTTGGTTTGTACCTGTCCAAAATTCTGAGAGTACTTAGGAATAATCCTGCTCTTATTAATACTTCATTTAAAATCTGTGTCTCTTGGTTTTAATTTTTTTCTATATGGGAATTTTAAATCTAAAATTGTCAATTTCATTTGTCCACTTGTTGATTCACAGAGTCTTGTAACACTTTTTCATCTTCCACTGTTTTGCAATTAACACGAGAAAAAAAATCAAATAGGACAAACCAGATTGTCACCAGAATGAAACTCTGATATGTGTTATGTATCATTCTCATTTTTGGCACTATTTGAGCCTCATCTAAGAAAGAAGCTAAGGAGTCAATCCATCCTCCTTTTTTTCAAGTTAGGAATCTAATCCCAGGCTTGATCTCCAAATATCCACTGTGTGATAAAAATGACTGCACAAGAAGTTTACAGGAGTCAAGGCCATGAAGATGTAGCTATGCTGAACAATTCTGTCTAATGCTTCCTTGCATTATGGTGGAAGAATACTACCCCTTATAACCTCCACAGCGATATACCTGATTTTAGAAACAAAGATTACATAGAAATGTTAACATGTGTATTTTTAAACATCACTGTGTATTTAAAAAAAAAAAAAAAAGATAAGCACTTTTACTGATCAGGTTCTGCTCTGGGCTTTTAATCTCTAGGTCATGGGAAGTATTAACATTTTAAACATATCCCTCATTCAGCCTTCAAGAAACATAGCCACAATATCAGGGCACCTGGTAAATCAGACTGAAGTGAAACCCAGAAGTTTTAATGGATGTACAAAAATATATCAAGATAAACCCAGACAGCTCTATGAAAAACACCTGCCCATGTTCCAGTCAACGAGGGATTCATGACATACAGTATTAGCATACACATCCTTATGCTGTTCAGAAATACTTGAAAAAGAATAAAAGGTTGAGATAGTTGCCAGGAAGTCTGACAGTTATAATATTAAAAACACAGCATTAAAATGTTTTATTCTGAGAGCTCAGGCTGCAAAATCCAAAAATATCTCTTTTTTTTTCTGCTGTAGTAAGCTTTGCTTTTCTGCTGTAATGTACATCTCTGTTTACATAATGTCTCTCCAGCTCAGTTTCATCATTATCCATCACAGTAAAACTATTTGTCTGCCTTTAAACAAGCAAATGAGTGTGTTTAAGGAAGCCAAAGTGCAACTAATGACATAGTCATTTTTCAATTTATGGAGGGTTATAGGCCATGTGATAGTTTCCAGACCTGCAAGCTGCCCCTTGCAGAAAATTCTCAGAAGATAGTTGCCATCTGAAGTTAAGCACCTTGTGGAAATAAAAAATATAACTTTCAGCAGTGCCCTCAATTTCCTTCTTATGCCTGTGCTGTCTAGTGCACTGGTTTTAAGGAGATTTTTCACCAGCTGAAGATATGACTTCTGATGCCTCAAAATAAGAGGCAAAGTCTTACCAGAAATCTTGCCTTTCACAGGGTCATGTTAACATCATCTGCACTGAAAATGCAGAGTTAGGAACTTAGTTTTAGCCAGCCAAATTTGAATATAAGAGACATGCAACATTAAAATGTGATTGCAGACAAAGTTATCTCTACTATTTCACAGGAAACCACAGAGGGTTGGTTTTTTTTTTTAAAAGAGCCTCATCACTGTAAATCCCAAGTGTTTTCTCTACAGTGAAAGAGGTGGGAGAGAGATTTCTAAATGTCATTTCAGACCAGTTTCTATCTAGCCATGGTCCAATATTCACATAAAAATTGCTCATGTGATTCTCCCAGGACTTATTTCTTGATCATATGTTTTTTTTCACCTGCCTTCTCCCTCTTGGGCAATTCTTATATAAGTGTCCTTTTACATCAGGATTACTTAGTTAAGTAGGCAGGCACTTGTAGTTCAGTATCACATCTCTCCTGCCTTCTCTCTCATTTTTTTCAGATTTATTTTGGCTTCCTCTAACGAAGTGTGTCAAAGAGAAATGCCTCTCTTGGGCAAGAGCCACATTCTCAAAGAGAGATCTTTTTCTCATTTCCAGCCTGGCTGTGTTCCTGTTTGCTGTCATGCCTATGGACTTGGTAACAACTGAGATTGCAAAAACCTGTCCTCTCCTTTTCACATCCCTTAGCGTAAGCTTCAAAAGCCAGCACTTCTGAAAGATCAATGTCTTAATTCTTCTCTTGCAAGTCTCTTCTCTAAAAATTCCCTAAAAGTCTGTGGGTAGAAGACTTTAACATCTGCAAGAGATTATTGCCTGCCCTGACATAGACTAAAGAGATTACAATCACCACTCAAAACACACAACTTCACCACCGCTCCACTTCAACACAGCCACTGCATCTAAAACTGTTGCAGCTATTTACAGTTTTCTGCTGCATGTTTTTGCACTCAATCCCTCTCCCCATATAGTAACTACCATCCCTTCCTGCAGTTTTACTCCTTGCTCTCCTGACCTTTGTACTTCCTGTAGTCTCTATATACTTGCGTTTCTTGGTCTAGGAGTTTCATATTCACTCCTAAAACCTTTCTTAGCCCTGTACTCTTTTTATTTCTCTGCTAACTGGTGGTATTTTCCATTACTTACATAGCTGCAAAGCAGTAAGTACATATAAGATGGGATGACAGTTTAGTTGTAATGCAGAGAAGCACTGCCTCTGCAAGTTAGCCACTCAATATTTCTGTAAACTGACAAAACCATGTGAATTAATGAATTACAGAATATTAAGGGATCAAAGGCTTTAAAACTAAACTGAATTATTTGTTTTATAACAGCACAGACCATCTGCTAGTTCAGACTGGCTAACACACACTGGCAAATAACTTGCTCTTCCATTGAATTCTGGTAGACCTCTGTAGTCAGTATTAAACAGTTACCAGCCATCAACTGGACTGCAGAACTGCAGAACGTAGAGAATTGCATCACTGTCCTACTGGCACACTCTGGCCATAAATCCAGCTTTTACTAGGGCTGTACTGACAGCCTGCACACACTCCAAACCAGTCCCCCAGGTAACAAGACAACATGGATTCTACATCAACTTAAGTTTTATAATATTGTAACTAAATAAACACAATGTTATGAGAAGTCACGAACTACAGTATTAAAATTACACTCTTCACATTAGTTGTGAGGAGAAGGCCAATGAATGAATGTTTTCTTCTGTCTATAAATACATTCAGGAGAAAAGAAAAAAAATCTATCTTTAGTTTAAAAAGCACAAGAATATACTGTTCTTTTTCCATTTACTCAGAATAGGGTACTCTAAATTTCCAGCTCTGCTATGTATCTTTTCACACAGTTTTCCCTTGTATTAGTAACCCCATGAAGCAGATTACAATGGTACTCTAATATCAGACTGAAGAAGCTCTAGTGGATGAATCCATCATTTTCCTAACAAAGATAAATATTTCTTCCCCACCAAATACACTTAAATACTCCTTGATGAGAAAGAGGATTATGGATTCAATTTGAACCATCTTATTTGCTTGGAAAATATTTCTTAGGATGACAGAATTATTCCAGTTGGAAGGGATTTTGCTAGTCTCAGACCCTGCCCAGAGCAGGCTCAGCTGTGAGGTCAGATCAAACAGCTCCAGGCTTATCCAGTGAGTATTTTAAAAGCTCCATGGATAGAGACAGCACAGCCTCTTCAGGACTGTAATTCCACTGCTAGACCACCCTCATGGGCAAAAACATTCCTTGTTTGGTTTTATCTTTGATTTGCATAAAAAGTTTTGAAGAAGTTTTTATTTTTCAAAATTTCACATTAAGTCACCTAAACCCTCTGTTGTGCAAGCTGTCAATACAGCGCCAGTGAAATCTGGATTTATGGCCACACTGTGCAGGCTAGGACAGTAATGCAGTTCTGTACTGATAGGTGGTAACTGTGCAATACTGGCTACAGAGGTCTACCAGAAGTGAAACCATTCAAAAGCTATGTCTTGGATAACTGGGGAAGTGCGTGCTCAGGAAGCAAAGCTAGGATGTGAATTTCCAAGGCTTTTTCAGATTGACTTTTTATATCTGCACTCTCTAAGAATTAATGAATAATGTAAAGTGGAGAGAGTGTTGCAATTCCCACCTTTTAGTCTCCTGCACAGTAATTTCCTGATGTAGATATAAAATTTGCCTTTGCCACTATTCTAAAAGTGTGATTTGGTTCCCTTTGTAGACAAAATGGAACTTGGGAAACAACAGTATGTTGAATAACAGGGATAACCAATACGCATCATTGTGTATTGTAACTTATGAAATCTGACAATTCAGAATTTCTCTTTAAGGGTATGCTTAACCAAGGTCTTCCTTCTCACCGACCTTTCAATTATTTTCTCGTCTTTACTCACAATACTGAGCCTGAGCTAATAAACAGACTAATGCTGGGGCTTACAAAATATTTTAAACACGCTTCTCCAAGTTCGAGAAATTTAGAAATTCCACACTGGCTCATAATTGCACTAAACATAATAAACCAATCTTTACTACAATTACATTTGCTTTGTTAACAGCGCTTATTGTTTAATCTTCACAATGTGTAATCCATAGTACCTGACAATGCTGCCCAAAACATAGAATGTTATTCTTTGTTCTTACTATTGCACAACCTTTCATTAAATTTGGACCCTTCTTTTTGCACATTTTCATATTTTACTCGTTCCACGACTTCATAAGACTCAATGAATATATTGTGTTTTTCCCCAAAGTGAGTTTTGCTTTGAATTCCATTTTTATGTTTGCCATAGAAAACATCTTTAATTGTTTCTGAGAAAACGCCTGTCATTTTTAGGAAAAAGCAACAAGATTTTTATCAAGTCATGGTGCACAGCTGTACCCATTCTTCCACCCTGTTTTCAAATTATTGATACAGTATGTTGAGAAACATAACATGAATTGGTGAAAAACTTAGCTCAGTCATTTTTATTTTTTAATAAATTTATCTTTTATTGTGACAACTCAATTTAAAGTATGCGTAGAAATTCCCTAGGCTGCACTGAAAGTGGTAATGGGCTGTATATGGATTATACAGGCTTGAAAGCTTTTAAACCTGATTACAGAGTTTTAGATGAAGAAAAAGAATAGATGTGACTTCACAATTTCAATGAGCACACTGTGATATTGCATGAGAGTGCTCCTCACCTGCTGCAGTACATGTCTCTCTCTCAGTGTCATTAATCTTCTGTGGAGCTCTACTAGTTCATCGAGATATGCCTAGAAACAAATCCCCCCCACCCCCCCAACAACAACTTGTTAATTAAGTCATAGCTATGTATTTCAAAAACTTCAGATGTCTTCAAAAACAATACAAACAGTAATTTTACTTTTAAATCCCCTTTGAGCTGAATTTTCTTATTTAGTAGTCTGGCTTTCTCTTGCTAAATAAAACCAAATACGTGGGTTTTTAGATACTTCATGCCAATGAAAATCTTATTAGGTGGTCCTTTACTGTAGGAGATCATCGCTATATCTCAACTGTGGCAAGAAGTGTCAAAGCAGCATCTTCAAAAAACATCTCCCACCTTTCCACATAAACCCCAAACACAATCAAATCCCTCTTTCTCTCTAAAGCTACATAATTAATTTTCTGTATCAACAAGCAGATATAAGGGGAAAACAATCAAGCAAGATTAATCCAATGGTAAATTCCACCATCATCCTTCTCAGGATGTCAGGACCTCTCCACCCAGTTACCAACTTTCTCCTTCAATCTGAGCTATCAGAAATCTTTTTTTCTCTTAAGCAGAGAGAGATACAGCATCCAGCTTAAGAAACCAAAAAGCATATGGATCAGGCCACTGAAAATCTAGCAACAGATACTGAAACTTTGGTTCCTACCTCATCTTACCACAATGTTGACACTAATACCTGTAAATGATGAACCCTCTCAGGAACCTGTCCACACTGGGAAATTGTGCTATGTTCACTTACACAAGGGCTTCGAGCTCTTACCCTTGGCCAGCAGGCATGATTTTAAACAAAACTGTCTTTCTCAGTGCTAAATGGTAACTGTTGCTTCTTGTCATTCTAGTTAACATGCTAAATCACACTGCCACTCCCTAATATACAGCCTTCAGAAAGGATTTTGGAAAACATATATATTTTTTTAACTGATTTATTTACTGGCGAGGAATACAGCTGTGAATTCTCCTTGTCAAAAAGTACCACTTCACTGTGAAGACAATGCAAACTCATGGTGAAGAGTAGATAAAATAAATAATAGATGACAGATTCCCAACTGGTGACATTTGCCAAATTACCCCATGTATTGAAGAGAAGGAAAACACTTTCAAAATAGCATAGAAGAATAAAGAATTACAGAAAAAAAAGGAGAGAAAGATCTGCACCTAAAGGAACCGAAGGCAAAGACATACTAATTACTAAGATCTTCATTGTGTAACAAAGGTTTGTGTTTAGTAAATACATTAATATCACATTCTGCACTAGTTTACTGTTACCTCATTCTCATTTACCTTATCACAATCCCCATTCTTTATTTGTTTATCTGATTTGTTTTGCTTTATTGGACTTTTCACTTCTAAAATCTGGAAAAGAAAAAAAAATCCTGTAAAAATTAAATGCGTAAGTGGATACAATTACTGAGAAAAAATTAACTGAAAAATCAGTTAATAACACAAAGAATATAGCATATGGAGAAAATGTAGTCAAAGTCAAAACTGAGCTTTTCATTCTTTAATCCACACAACCTACTCATATTTGTCAGAAAAAAAGCAGTTTACAGCAGAAAATGCTGAGTTGCTGGAATTAAGTGATATTGATAGTATTAATCCTTAAAATAACTAATTTCATGTCACAGAAAGCCTCTTCAACACTTTTTTGTATCTTTTGCCTGCTGGTAGGATAAGAGGTCTGATTTTGCAAATACAAAATGATGCTGAGGTACGCTCTAATGCCTCTGAAACGTCACATGATCAGTTTATTTTTCCTGTGTTTTTTTCCCCAGTGTTGTCTTTTTTCTTCTACAACAGAGATTTTGAAACATAGTTTTTGAAATGACCACACGAGTTGTAACTGAAAGAACAAGTGTTTAATAGAATTTCTCTTGCACTTATACGGTATCCTTCCTTCAATGCCATACAAAGACATGTACTACCACTTCTACAAACCAAGAATACTGGATGAGTATTGAACCACAGTCAAGAAAAGCATGTCAACAAGCATCAGAACACCATACTTAATATGAAAATTTTCAGACTGAGGTGAGGAAGTTAGGGAAACAGAACTGTTGAATGTTCTTACAGTTTTTCCACACACAACACACATGCTTTGAAGTTAAAAGTAGAATTAAAAAAAAAAAAATCCCATGTCATTCCTAACATCAAATATGATCAGTTCTTCTGAAAAACACCAAATGAAAATAAATGATCACAGATTATGGGAGATTTTGTTTCACACTTCATTGTCAGTAAGACTAACATCACTAGCATGATTATCTCCAAAACCACACTGGACAGTCACAACACTGGACAAACCTCACCAAATAAAACAAGGTAACAAGTCCTGTAAAAGCAAGTCTTCTAGACTAGCAAAAAGCCTCACTGCCAGCTTGTTCTAAATTCCCTCCCATTTCTACTTCCCTTGGTAAAGATGACTAAAATTACATATGTGCTCCCCAGGGTGACCAGCACCATAAGAATACAGCAGGCAGGCAACTATTTCCCTGTATAAAGTGACTGCAGATCTGAGTTAACTTTATGTAAGGATTTACTTAGCCAAGACTGATGCATGTCCAGAAAGCAAAACACACTTTTCCAAAGAAAAATCCCAGTTCTTTGATGCAACATCCCCTGGGGTTACTGCTGTGTAGGCCAGTAAAAAGTCTTGTTTTGAAAAAAAACAGACATCTAGGCATGGCTCCAGTACCTTTTTGATGCTTTTCTTGTTTTTAAAGAAAGAAAATTCTTGGTTTCAAATAGGACCTTAGCAAAGACACAGTATATTTGAAAAAGTTATATTTGAAAAGTGTTCTTAATGTGTAGTTGAAATCTAACATTGTAAGCGCTCTTGTTTAGATGAGACACAGCACTAATCACATCTGAGGAGGCTTCTAGAAATACTAACTGTGTCTTAGCTCCTTATTTCTATGAATGGACTTGGTCAAGACAAGCCTGATTTAATCAGTCAAAAGCATCATCCTGGCAAGCAACACTATGCTACAAAGCAGCGAATTCAAATGTGGCTACAGTCCATAGAATTTGAATTCTCATAATGCTTCCCTAAATTTCTAATTTTCAGCTCAATTATAAAAATTCAGCTCAATTATAAAAACAGAAGGCGGCATGTGACTTTCAAATTTAGCTGGCACACTGCTATTTGGAGTGTCTAAACGTGCAGGCAGACCTTCTGTTAGATCACCAAAGGGGGAGAGGAACATGAAAGGTGTGACTGAGTGGGCTGCCAATACTGATACAATTACTTAACAATTACATTGTCTCTGTAGAAGTTAGTCTTCATTATACAACAAGACATAGACAGGTCTTTTATTTTTCTTGTCCTAATGTCACCAGTAAATGCAATATTCTTCATTGTTGGTTCGTTTTTTTTTCCCCAAAAACTCTTAAAAACTTTTGTACAGATCAACTTAGAAAAGGCTACATACTTTCTGGTCAATAAGAATGCTTTCTGGACATGAAATCTTCTTCTATCTGTGTACAAACTACTTCCTAGGGGTTTTTCCTCCACAGTGTATTGGATCTTAACTGACATGAATAATAATAGGGACTTCTGCACTATCAGTAAGCTTGTATTGGAAATGTTATTAGCAAAATATAGACAAGTGGATAATTTCTGCCAGGTAATTGAAGCAGTTAACCTAAGAGATATAGGAAAGACTCATCCATAAACCTCACCATCTAAACAACAAACTTTTGTTAATACACGTAAGCACTATTTTAACTATATCAGTACTGTAAGCAGCCACTTACTGCCAGTCAGTAAATTTCATGACTGCTTTGTGGGTGATTCAACTGACATTGCGATCGAATTATGGCTCCCTAAAAATCAATGACAAATGACGTATTTTATAAATTATTACTTTTTTTAAAAAGAATATCAGGTTTTATGTTTAATTTTTATATTTTGAGAGCCTTACTTGATTGGTGACTGGGGGTAAGATAACTCCCACTCTAATTTGTCCCTGATGTATTCTGCATCTCTAGGTTATTTAATTTCTTTTCTCTGAAAAACAGAACTACCCTACTTTCCTACTCAAAAATAATGTCAGCTTTTACAGATATGGACCAAGTACTCTGATAGTGAAGTAAAAACTATTGTGTCTTCTAGTGAAGTAAAAAATATTGTATCTTCCAGATAAACACTGGTGGGGAAGAGGGGAAGAGAGGAATGAATAAACTCCTGAGAATAAGCCTATTGATGCAATCTGTGTCTACTACTAATGCAAGCTGCTGCAAAGCCAGTTTGCACTGTTTACCTTACAAAGCCAAGTCATACAGAAAGGACACATTTCTTAAAATACTGATAAAAACATTAATTTGGCCTATAGTATTTGCTAAACCAAATACTTCTCCTGAAAAAAAATAGCTCTCATGTCAGTTCACTGATTATTAGCTGCACTGAAGTAATCAGAATGTCATTACCAGCTCTCTAGGACTGCATTTACGAATTCTGAGACTTTACCTGGTTGTTGTTGGTTTTCAGTAAAGATTGGGCTGGTTCATGATGTCGTGGTGAGGAAGCTGAACTGCTGTCACTGTCACTGCCATCACTCAGACTTACCCTATGGAAAAACAGTCAAGAGATAACAACACCTCCAGGCAAAGGGATGTTAACAGGGGAGAAACAAACTTGCACTTTGAGGTAAGATGCTAAGAATGACCCATCACTAAGCAAGCCATCATTAATCAAGGCCATGTGGAAGAGAGGCCTCTGAGCAGAGTCACACTCTGGAAGCAGCTCTGCACAGCATGGAGAAAGAGGCTGTCTGCCTGGACTTGGCTAAGATGACATGTCTGCTTAACAGAAGCTAACATTACAGAAATGGTTAAATATTTAGAACATTACACTGCTGTTTCCAGTGTTGCTGGAGCGAGTCCGTATCTCGGTTCATAGCAGCATGGAATAAGAAAATGTTTTTTAGAGATATTTTTCTGCTCTTCTGAAAGCTTTCTAAACAGCTGTACTCACCCAGACAAGTGTTTAACTGAACCTTGTTTCTCGTTATAAATAACACTTTTTCCTGGCTAAAATTTAAAAACTTAGTATCTCAGGAGAGGCCACATGAAAAATCTCAGCTAGCTCCTAGTCAGCCTCACCCTTCATTTACTTAGGGATAACAGGAAGTATTTATTTGTTGGAAGAAAAAAAAAAAGTTATTTGGGATAAAAAGAAGATAGGGAAACATTAACCTTAGGGGTTTGTTAAAAAACTGAAACAAAATCTCCACACTTGGAGACAAGTTGAGCCTGACACAATCCTTTACGAAATCACTGACACAAACAAAATCTCAAACTGATAGTTATCTTGGTGGTCTTCTCCTTGATTCCAGCTGCTAATTTGCACCAGAGAAGCAGCCGACATTCATTGTTTGCCTATTACCTTCCCATTTAAGCAGTAGCTGACAGTGGCCTCCCGTGCTGTGCACTCACAGCAAAACCCTCTGGATCGGATAAAGAACCTACTATGAAAAGGTTCTAAGAGAGAGACTATTTCAGGTTTTCCCTTCTGTCTGCACTCTTACACATTACCTACTGCACATAGTGCAGAAATTACTTGAAATTCAAATTTCATTGCTTCTCATCCAATTTAACATACCTAATCTAAAACTGGTTTCAGGAGACATCCAGAAAATGAGATACTATGTAGAGAATAGCTCATTTGGCAATTGAAGGACTTAATTTTATCTCATTTATGCCAGAGAATAATTATGACTACTCCTCTGAAGTCACAATGTCATGAAATCAAGGAAAGCCAAATGAGTGAGGCTCATCATAACTATACAGATTAGTCAGATATAGTTTGTACCGGGAATGGCAAATTCCGTTAGTTTTTATAAAGGGGCACTTTTACACGCATATGCTTTAAAAAAGAGAGTTTGAGTTCTCTGCTCATTTGCACTCTTTGAGAACATTTTAGACCTCACCTCATTACTAACAAACAGCTAGTAGCCACCAAGCTACATGCAATCACAAGACACTCACCTGTGACTCCTGCTTCCACCCCGTGTATTTACAGGTCGTTCCAACTCAGAATCATTGTCGTTTTCATCTGCTTCATCTGATTCATCTTCATTATCATCTGAATGCAGATCTTTCATTATAGACCTCAAAGGACCTGAAACAACAAAGACAATAAAATACACAAATGAAGTTCACTTTGCATAGTTCCAGGCACTTCACTCAGTTTTGTAGATGACAGAAAAACTACCCTCCCCACACTGTGGTGGGAGAGCAGAGACTTAAACATTAAAAAATGAAGTAATGTATTGGGCACTATTGCTGCAGGGGCTTATCCATGAATCGTTTACTCATAGGAGCAACCCAGCTTCAACAGACTTGCTAATGACAGTGAAGTGACTCATATGTTCCAGTGTTTACACAATTGGCCCCCTGGACCACAGCTGAGGTAAGTAAAATATTGTCATGCCAGGAGAAATTGAAAATTAATGTATTGTTATTATCAGCATCAAGATAATTTTGCACTGCTGGGTTTTAGCATACTTTGCTTTCTCAAAGGAAGCTACAAAGGTCTACAGGGGCATACTGATTACTAATAGTACATTTGTTAGGTTAATCCATATATTGAGAAGCAGAGTCTAACAAACTCTGACTAACTTGTACTGATCGAGACAGTCTCTGTCTTCTTGATTTTTATATATTTAGCTTTAATTACTCCCTTTATTTCAGGGTCAATTTCAGGTCAAGTAAGCACTTTGCCAATGTTCATATGTAAAAAGTGCATTGATACTAAGCAACACTATCTATTTTTCTGAACTAACAGAAGGTACAAAGTTTGACTTGCTCATAAAACTGCATTAAAATCAGTTTGGGATTTTGGGCTGATTTTACTCAATTTATTTTGCTGTTACAGTTTGACAGTTACAGAAAGAGGAGAGGATTATGTTTATCCTATCTGCAAAATGTGAAACTACAGCTGCTTGAAATAAGAATGTGGGCAAAAGCAGCTTAGAAGAGGGAAGGAAGCAAGACTGATGCCACAGGGCATTTAACTCTGAAGTGCAGCCTAACACCAAGCAGCAAGTAAAAGCAACAGTGATGGCTGCAGGAACATTTACTATTGGGGTTCTGTAATTCCCCTCAGAAACACAAAAGTACTAACGTGAACAAAATGAGCCCCAAAGTGTTCTTCAAATTGACATGAAGCTTGCAACTCTCCATCTGTTAATGGGGAAACATAGTCAAGGAGTGGTGTTCCCTTCATAGGAGGAACAGCTTTATGGATTATTCCAGACCTAGCAAGGCTCAGGTCACAGGCATTATGACTAGTTTTGTGCAAGCCACCTCAAAGGCAGTGTTGAGAATGATTTACCACTAAGGTTGCACTGGACCTTCTCTAAGTTATTGTAGTGTGGGCAGGTTGAGATCAGTGGTTTCTCTTCTCTGTTTTTACACCCTAAGGTTGGCTGGGAAGAAGTACAGATGGTGCTGACAAGGCAAATTCCTGATAGACCGGACACCTGTACAGGCAACAAGCAGCTGTACTGAAGCGCATCTTGCCCACGCAACCACTGCTGATCTGCAGCAGCAGATGACCAATGCTCCATTTTCTGTTCCTACTTGGGTCTCAGGTAGACAACATTAAGCTTTTTGCAAATGGTAACTTGCAGTCTGAATATCTAATCATCTGACCCCTGAAAGAGGGAAAGGACTCCTTCCTGAGCTTTTAATAAGAGCAGTAATAAACATAGTCTCTTTAAAAGGGTAGTGAGAGGGCACTGTCAGCAGCATCAGCACATGGATAAATGAAGAATTTGCCCATTTTCATCTTTTGGAAAATGTCCTTATTAGCTGGCTTGACTGTTGAGGTGGGTGAATGAGACACATAGCATAGGGAGCTAAACTCACTGAGGTAAAGGGCTAGAAAAGAGAATTAAATTATAAATACACAAAGAAGGATTCCATGTTTCAAGTGAGATACAACAGTAGAACACAGGGATATTTCCAAAGGCTAAGCTTAGCCTAGAAAGGCTAGTTTCCTTACACCTTACTGTGAGAAGACACCAGCATACAAAATCAAAGTCCTACTAGAACACGGTTGTCTTTGTCTGCACTGAGAGCAGATGAATCTCACTCAGCTCCATAGGCTAAAGTCAGCTTCTCGGAACACATCTGTCTGCTCTCCACAACATACAGCAGGAAGGAAATGATAGAAAAGACTTGGTGAAGGACAGGTGAAAGGAAAGCATCATCATATTCTTGATGAAAGAGGAGAGGGAAAGGTCAGTTGAAGGAAAGGTAAAATAACCTAATGAAATTTAGTATGACATAAGAATAGCTGATCTTGCATAAAACACCAGCATGTAACTCCACAACATGGCAACTTGTAGCTATGCTGGCAAGACACGCAAAACATCAGTCCTTTATTTTTAAATGGAAGTAGAAAGAAAACTAGCACACATTCCTCATGATCCCTATATAGTCTGCTATCCTAGGCTTAAGCTAACTCATTCTTGCCTATGTTCTTTTTCCAAGTATAGCAGAAGGACATTTTATCCCCTCATACTCCCTTGCTGTGTTCTGGGACAATCAGACAGTCCTGTCTCAAGTTGCCAACCTGTCATTCAGACAAGTTTTCACTTAATGTAGGACCATGTCCGAGACTTTGAACTGGCATTTTGTACCCAGCTAGCTAACTTTTTCAGTAATTTCCCTAACAATCAGCAAAGCATTAAATTTTAGGTCTTTTGTTTCTAGCACTGATAGTGATGTCACTGTTAATCTTAAATGCCTTGCTAACACTTAATTTAAAATTCCATTACAGCCTTTTTAAGGGTTTTGGGAAGTTATCTCCTAAAAGGTCAGAAGAGTTAAGGAGAAACGAGGAGCTGCCCAAGAGCAAGGACTCTTGGTAAGTAAACAGAAATATTAGAGTAAGTCCCAAGGGCAAAAGAACTTGAAAGAATCTTAGGTTAGCCCACTGCTTATGCAAAAGGAGGTGAAAAAAAGTTCATGCTGTGGTTTTCTGACACTTGAGTGAGCACTCGAGTTTGAACACAACAGAAAAAGAGCAATGGCCCTGGCAAGTAACTTCCAGTTAGGGAAAAAAGCATGGGCTCTGACACATACAGTGTGAACATGCCACTATATGCCTGGTGCTCCATTCCTTTGGTACACAAATGCACGGCCTGGACAATGAATGCATTTAGTCAACTGGAACTCCCAGAAAGAAGCAGTAATGACTATTTACTGTGGCAAGAAGAGGAGACTATGTAACACTTGCACTTCAGAGTTGTTCACATCAGAGGAAAATCTCCCATCTATTCTTGAAAAGGTACAACAAACTGAAAAACAGACTGTGGTAGGTCTCGTGTATGACCCAAAGAGGTGAACGGATCCAGTCTGCTCAGAAGAAAATACTGAGTCAACAGGTTTTTGCTCTACATAACAGATCCAGGAATGGATATCTAAGTCTTTTAGCTTGAAATGGACAGTTCACACCACTAATGAGGTTTTCATTAGAGCAAAAAGGGGGTTTCAGTAAGAACGGGTTACGTTTTGCCTTAGGTAAAAATCAAGTGCCTGAAGCCAGTCATCAATCACAGTTCTCTTCAGTTCTCACTTTCTTTCCCCTGGAGTAATGCTGCCAGAACACATTAGAAAATCAGTACCAGTCACCTACAAAGGCAGTAGGACAGATACGCATCACGAGTAGATCTATTTAAAAACAAACTGCCGAAGCACTAATGTATTTCCATAACTTTAAATCGAATCTACGATTGAGGAACACAAAGTAGTTTAACAGATGATGTAGAATGAATCTGAACTTAATTAGAGAAAACCTGTAAATACTTGGCATGTTCTCTGGGAAGAAAATGCATTTCTTTACTGAGTTCCAAATAAACCATAATTATTAGCCAGAAAACAAAAACGCAAACTTAAATTTTAAGTCTAATCATCATCTTCCCCTGACATTTATCTGAAGTAAATATTATGCTCTTCAAACATCCACAAACACATTCTTAGTACTTCCCAAGGGAAACCACAGCAGGGCTTCACACAGGTGCCATGCTACCTGACCCTGCAAAAGGACAATCTGAGGAACAGCAGCTCTTTTGAGTTTAGCATTTGTTAAGTGACTGGCATGTATTTAGTGCTCCAAACAAATACACTTTACACCCTTTTCTCAGATACACATTTTCTCCCCTTTTATTTTGAGCTTACAGCCACATCTCAAACGACCAGAGGAAGTCTCTAAAGCAAAACTGTGGCCAGTGCAGGCTATGAGAGGCAGCAGAAAAGTGGTAATGAGATGTCATCAGTTCTGTTGTTATTGGCCCCTTTATTTCACAGGTTCCTTTCAATTTCTTTTCCTTTGTTGGTACCTTGTTGTCTGCTGTTTTGAGATGGTGTAAAACTGGAACTGGAACTGGAGCTGGAACTGGCAGGACTGGGCTGTTCAGACTTAAAAGAAAAAAAAAAAAAAAAGAAAATAAATAACATTGCAAGAAACATTTTTGCCTAAAATTTTTACTATTTGTCACTGCCTAAGGCATGCATATCAAGAAAAAAAAAACCTACAAAACAAAATAATACTCAAAGATCTTTATTTTGTGTGTCAGTGAGGCAAACATTGTGGAAATTGCTACGCGCTTTGTACACACTACTACATCATGTCTAGTTCTTTACTAAAGCCAATATCCTAACAAGAAGTTTCCACCACCTTGTTTGGAAGGCTATACAACAAGGTTTTTAGAACAGAGTTGTTTAAATCACTTTACATTATTTAACAGAGTTCTAGACATTGTATTTCCTCTATTGTTTCAGATGTATACATTTCTCTCTAAAATTCTATAAAATTACTGAGAAAGTTTTCTGATTCTCCTTGCTTCTACAATATCCCTCGTGGTTAAATTAGAACTAAATTGTTCTCAAAAATAAGAGTAGTAATATCCAGTCACTGTAAAATTCAGTTTTCATGCACACAGGTTTCCTAAGCCTAGCAGTTGCTTTTTCTCCATAAATCAATGTACTGTTGCTTTTCAGAATGAGCAGGCAGCTTTACAGCCTTTTACCGCCCTTTCTCACAGGGAGAGATGCCTATTTGGGCAACAGAATGCTTGAGAAAAACACCCTTAACATCTGCTCTCCTCAAACCAACACCAGCTCCTGTTCTGACATAGTCAAAATACAAACTCTGGACCTGCCTGTACGGGTATATCCAGCTTTTGTATACAGGTGAACCAACGCTGTGCAAGAAAACACAACTCAACCACAACAACCCATTTCTGAGTACCAAGAGAGATTTGTACACAGTCCACTGCAGCAGACCTTTTTGGAAGACACTGCTCCAAAAATCAAGTAATTCTAAAAAAACATTTTTGTTTATTTTGTTTTTGGTTGGTTTTTGTTTTGGTTGGTTTTTGTTTTTACTGACAACTGCAAAACCATACAGGATTGTAACTTAATTATGATCATGTGAAGCAGACTGCACTGATGAAGAGCAACAGTCAATGCAAACTTTAAAGACATCACCCTTCAGGGAAACTAATTTCAGGCTTCAGGTTTCAGGTTACTCTTAAACATCTGGTTTATCTGTCACTTTCTGCTTTTTTGCAGCAAAATTACTAGCTGACAACTGGTTTCCAGATTTCCATTGACTGTATTTTTCCTTTATTAATTTCAACATGAACATTAACTTATGCAAAATCCACTCCTTAAAAAAAGTAAAAAAACATCAAAAGACTATCATATTCAGTTTAAAATACCTGAAGACGTGCTAAAACTGCAGGAAAAAAAATCTAAGAGGTGTGGTCACTATCGAAACTTCACTACTTTCTTTTTGAACCAGTTTACTGGAAATAAAGAGAGGGAAAAGGCCTGGTTTCACATTATAAGGCATGCAAAGACCAGTGAAATTCCTCCGTGTCAAAATTCTCTCCCAGCATTAACTGAGACAGGATCACAAAGAAGGAATGGATATGAATAAATATTAAGTTGTTGTAATACCTTCCTGGTAAAAGTTTTTCTCTCCTTTAGAAAGATCACTTTGAGCAGCCAGACCACAGAAAGTCCCAGTGAAACAAATCATCACCCATACTCTTTAAAAAGGGTTCTTAATGCCTCTTGAAACAATTTACATTATTTCTTTAAACGGCCCTGTCTGAAAATTTATTCCAAGAAATACAGATTAACATAAATGGTAAAACTGTTAATGAAACTGAAATTAAACCTAACTTTTTTGACTTTGAGAAATCTGGGTAATGCATCTAAAGGGAACAGCTGCTTTTAAGATGAGAATGAACATTATTAAAATACTTGCCGTTTTAGAAGGAACTAAAAATATGCCTTCCATATATGAATATGGATTAGTGCCAACAGCACTGATGCTTCTAGTTACCATCTTTTGTCACTTAAGCAATGCTTTTTGACAGTTTTACAGGCTGTTATCCCAAGGGCTTTGGTATTTATGGCTTTATTCACTTGGGCTTTCTCCTTTTATCCACTGGTTACTAATCAAACAGATTTTTTTTCCTTTTTTATGGGTCTGAAATTAGCTAAAGGGTGTCCTTCAACAATAAAAGCTTAAGACAGTATCAGCAAAGAGCCTCTCTCATATGGCCTTTCCTGTTTTACTAGTTTTCTCTTCCTGCAGACAAGCTAATGAGAGTTCAGGCTCAAACTGTTCATTAGTGCAAGGACCCAATATGATTTATTGCATTCTTAGACAGTCTATTTCGGTTTAGTGCTCTCACACCAATGCACAGGAGACATTTGCTTCTTTATTAGGCCTGGTTGAGGGATTCAGTGCTTTGAAACATCCGCAAGAAAAGGGACTTTTCTTTGGCTCAATTTTTTCCTGAAGAGGCACCTTTTTCACCAGCTCTAAATCATTCGGCTCTGTCATTTCCAAACTCCTGTCTGTTTTTACAAGTAGTACAACAATTTACTCCAGAGTGCTACCAGTTTTCAGGGAAACTCATCTGTTCATGACACAGGATATAATAGAGATGTTTCTATAGTATTTCTTTGTTATCTGGATTCATATAACTTCTCCTAAAAATAAACCCCATCGTTTCAAGCTCTTTATTTACATTAAAAAATATAAAACATCTGTATGTGGGTGACAATAGCTTTTCTTGCCTTCCCCTGAATCATTAAGGGAAGCTTATATTTTGTTTCCTGAAATCAAGTGCTGTAGTAATATTCCATTTCATATCAGCCAGTCTACATAGTTCCTATTTTTACACAAATCTAAAGATTTGTGTTTCCCTGTGCCATATGTACTGAAAAAGTCTATCCACTTAAAACTGCTTATAGCTGAGTATTACTTCCATTTCCACTTTGTCTGAAGTTAGCTTCTCAGGGAGGAGCAACATGCTCCCCCTAGGACAAGCCTTTTTCTCTTAACAGGATTCCTGTACTTAAAAATTCTACTGCCTCTTAAGCACCTTGTCACTAACCACTGACTGTTTTTAGCAAAACTAATCCAACTCATGTGTAATCCAAAGGACGGAACAACTCATCCACCAAGTGTCCAATTTTGTTGCTGCCAATGGGAGACACTATTTGAGTGTCCGTGATACCATAATCCTGAACTGAGCTGCTTGCACCCTGCACAAATTCTGTACCACCACATCTTCACCAACCAACCTCCAAGGCAGGGTAAAACTGTTCCTTTTTAAGCATTCACAAAAGTTAGCTTGCAGATTGCAAGCTCACACAGGGAAGATGGAAGAAGAGGGGTATGGAGTGGGAAGTGGAACGAATTATTTTCTTATAGAAATGGAAATATTTATTCATAACTATGACATTTCAGGCACTAAACAATTTAGAGAAGTAATTTAAGATTAAAGAGGTGTAAAATTTAGACAGAAAATGTCAGATTATTGATTTTTGAGAGGAAGCAGAGACAGTAATTTGGCAGAGAATATAACCTAAGGTATTGATCCAATTAGCTGCCTTAATTATTTATAGTTATTTCAAATAAAAATTCCTTATCACTGATGGAGATGGGGTTATTTGTTAATTAAGTCGACTCTGTACCTGTCACCTGAGCAAGTCCATGAGCCCTGATGGGATGCACCCATGAGTGCTGAGGGAGCTGGCAGGTAATTATCTTAATCTTTGATTGATCATGGTGACTGGGAGAAGTCCCCAAACATTAGAGGAAAGCAAATGTCACTCCTGTCTTCAAGAAGAGCAGGAAGAAGGGTCCTGGGTACTATAGGCTGGTCAGCCTCACCTCAATCCCTGGGAAGGTGATGAAGCAGCTAACCATAGAAACCATTTTCAGGCACTTAAGAATGAGAAAATCATCAGGAGTAGTCAAGTAGTCAGCATGGCTTCACCAAGAGTAAGTCACATCTGAGCAACCCGATATCAACTTCTGTGATGAAATGACTGGCCTGATAGATGAGGAGAGAGCAGTGGATATTGTCTACCTGGACTTCAGTAAGGTCTTTGACACTGTTTCTCTTAAGATCCTCAAAGACAAGCTGTTGATGTATGGGCTAGATGAACAGATAGTGATGTAGACTGAAAACTGGCTGAGTAGTCAGGCCCAGAGGGTGGTCAGTGGTGCAAAGTCTATTTGGAGGCCAGGAGCTAGCAGTATACCCCAGGGGTCAATACTGGGTCCAGTCCTGTTTAACATCTTCATCTGGTTGATGGGGCGGAATGTGCTCTCAGCAAGTTTGCTGATTACACAAAACTGGAGGAGTGGCTGATATGCCAAAGTGTCGTTCTGCCACACAGAGACACCTTGACAGGCTGGTGGAACAGGCCAACAGGAACACCATGAAGTTCAACATGAAGTGTGAAGTCCTGTACCCGGGGAAGAACAGTCCCATGCACCAACATATTCTGGAGGCTATCCAGCTGGAAAGCAGCTTGGTAAAAAAGGACCTGGGGGTCCTTGTGTATCTTATTAATGTATATAAACATCTGAAGGGAGTGTGCAAAGAGGATAGAGCCAGGGTCTTTTCAGTGGGGCCCAGTGACAGGTCCAGAAGCAATGGGCTCAAACTGCAACAAAGAAGGTTCCATCTGAACATCAGGATACACTTTTGTACTGTGAGGGTGATCAAGCACTAGCACAGGTTGCCTATGGAGTTTGTGGAGTCTCCCTCCTTAGAGATATTAAAAACCAGTCTAGACGAGGTCCTAGGCAACCAGCTTCAAATGGCCCTAGTTAAGCAGGGGAATTGAACCAGACGACCATTGGAGATCCCTTCCAACCTCAACCAGTCTGTGATTCTGTGAATCCGAAAGACATCTTTCATTTAATAATTAGTATCCAGAAAACACCTTAAGCCAAACGTTGCAACTGTTTCATGTCAACAATTGCACTGGATGAAGCAGGATTTGCATTTCTTTAGAGAGCATCCTACTGAAACATGTATCTAGTTTTGAAAGAAAATCCTTTTCCTTCTATATTTATATACATATTTTGTCTTAGCTTTATACATAAAAAATAAATTTGAGACACTGCTAACATAAAAATTCAGAAATACTCAAGCTAGCATAAGACCGAGAAGATGCATGCACAGGAGACTGAGCTAAAATGTGGATAAAAACTTCTTTTGCAGTACACTGCACAATACAGTTGAAAGGTGAAACTAGTAAAAGCTGTTGCCTGTAGAAATAGTTTTGAAGAAATCTTATTTGTAAGAGTGGAAGATACACATAAAGGAGGCACAAGAGAGAGGATTATGTTTTCTCATGTAGAGCAGCTGAATACTACAGCTTCCATGGATTTCATGCCTACAAGATAATGAATAAACAAAAGGTAAAATAAACTAAAAATATGTATGGTCATAGGAGTATGAGCATGGTCCTTAACAAACTAAAAGAGGCAGAGTACAAACTGATGGAAGTTCTTGTTGGATAATCCCAAGCAGAAAGGACAAAAAAATCTGTTCTGGATATGTAGGTAATGCTGGCAAATCCAGGGTTGTGTAGTCTCGGGCTTTTCAAAATTGGCTCTAAAGACCATGTTAACTGGACCACATTTCCCCAGAAGTGTGTGAAAATACATCAGTATTTGTGAACAATTAATATAGTATGAACAGCACAATGTGGGAAGTTAATAGCTGTATATTCTATTCAAAGTCTGAATTATGGGAGGAAAAAAAAAAACAAACCACAAAAATGAGGCCCACTGATGGAAGATGAAGACCCTCTAAATAAGCCACTTGTTTTAAGAATATTGCTTATCTTGTAAGGTCAATGGCATGAAAGCCCTGTGATGAGAGAATGGTGACTGTCCCTCTGTACTCACTCTGTAAGTGTGGAAAGGCCAAATTAAGCTGACAAACAATATTCAGATACTGATCTTCTGGGAGTTTACAATTTTTAAACTTTCCTTTTGAGAACCTTCACATATTCTATATGCAAAGCTCTCATAAGCCAGCAAAGGAGAAAAATGTGTTTTAGAAAGAAAGTCTAACTCTCAATTTTAGTACTAGATACAAACTGGAAAAATTCAGCTTCGGTATTAAAGCCAGCGTGAGTTTTGTTCAGCTAAATTTTCTGCTCTACTGGGACTAATAGCAATGGTAGAAGGTAGGTGGTAGCTGTTCTGGCCAGCCCTGACAGCTGCTGTATCAGAAGCCAACACTTCCTAATTCTCTTCTCTTGCCCTGTTTTCTCTCCTCTGCCATACTTTACATATCAGCACCGAGAAGGGCAGATGTTGATGCAGTCCCAGTTCACTGTTTGGGAAACTGAACAGACAGTTTGCTGTCACTTTTTGTGCTAAGAAGGCTGTCCACCTACATTCACCCAGATCTGAGGTTCTGATGTGAGAAATTCATGCACTCCTAATCACAAAGAAGCAGCTCAGAATAATCTCACTACATGTAAAACTTCTTTTTTGGATGTCATTCTGCACTACAGTACATTTCCACACCCTTAGAGATCTGGTCTTCTCAGCAAGTATTCACAGACTTTGCAAATTCACCGTTCCTCTCCCTTCTTATGTATCTCAAACTCTGTAGAGTGTTCCCAGCATTACCCTACACTAAACTTTTACTATGCAGAAATCTTGTCAAGGTCATACACATCAAGTAAATACAGACCTAAATATATGAAAAATGACAGCTTTTCTTCTGAAGTGATGCTGCAAAGTCCCTGTGCACTGTCTTTGCTATTGTAGACTATAGGCTCCTGAACCCATGTCCCAAAAAATAAAATGTCCAAAATTTCACCATAGACTATAGATTATGTGAAAATCTCAGCTTTCATTTCTGTACATCCTAGTTTCAGTGAAAAGCTGTAGAGAGAGAAATATAAAAAGCTATGTTTTACCCTAAACCAAAATAAAGCCCCTCAAACTATTTTTCAAAATTTCATAATTTTTGGCCAATGATTCTTAGATGTCATGGTTGGCAACAGTATGCTCTACAGACATTTTTCTCTATAGGTATTTCTGAGGCATCTGTCAGTATGGTTCCTAAGCACTTGCTCTATGATAATATTATCATGTATTTGTCTAGTAGTTTTCACAAAAGATCATGCATATTATAAACACAGAGATCTATAGAATGCTGATTCTCAGAAAAAAAAAATACAGATTTGCTGTCTTCTTACTGGTACTTTACCATTTATGGATGACACATCTGTATGCTGTAACTTTTTCTACTCATGTACTGTTACTAATTCCTACAAAGAATAATATTTAAATCTCCTTGTCCCTGCTTTGGAGACTAGGTTTTTGATAGTGTGATCTCAAGCTTTACATTAGTAGAAAGAGTTTTGCAACTGTTTCATAAGGTGTAGTAAGTTACTAAGACAAAATAAAGACAATTTCCTTAAAAAATAAGGATCTAATACTTGTCTATATTTACATTTCACTCAAACTGTTATAATGTAATGTAATATATTTGTAATGTAATTGGTACAGGTAAGTGAAGTTATTAAAAATATCAGCAAATTATTATTATTAAAAGTATTGGCTAAATTAAGATCTCATGTACTACAACCCTGAACAGTCCTGAGTTTTACAGGGGTCAAAGGATCAAAAAGGGTGCACATGGCACAAATAAATCAAGTTGAACCATCACACCTACAGACTGTTTTCTTTAGCTAACAAAATTTTATCTACTCCTAATGGGCAAATTTAGGTCACCAAGAACACCAAGAGTGGCTTTTTCTTTTTGTTGTCCAGAATATTCAGACCATGGTTCTTTTCTTGATATTCCTGCCCACTCATGGTATTTTACTCTCCTTGTGGAAGATGCAACACAATCAGCACTGTCTTGAAACCACATCCTTTCATCTATAGAATAAAGTTACAGTGTAATAACTAAACTGCATTAAAACAGCATGGGCAATGGTAAAAGATTATTCATGCAGTGAAAGAAATTATATTTCTCACAGCATACATCTACTCTTTTCTTGTCATGGTTTAAACCATAATATTTTTGCAGCAGATAATTTGAATCATTAAAAACACACAGGTTTGACTCATATGTAATCTCCTCCCACTACTTAGATAATACCTAAAATGACCTCACACAAAGTAGCAAAGTTATTTGATTGACTTCTGTCCTGATTGCAACTGCTCACCAACAATGATACTAAAATGCATAAATTTTATAATGGCTTTCTGATGGGGGTAATAAACGTTGAGGCCACCAATCCAGTCACTGCTGTCCCTGGATATCCATTATCCCTGGACACGTAAGTAATCTCTTGCTTGGGCACCAGTAGAGCTGCCTGTTAACGTCATCTACCAAACACAGCTGTGCTGGTGCTGGGATATACTGAGTCACCTTTAAACATTCTCCTCTGATGTTACTCTGAAGTCATGGTACAAATTTTGCGGATATTTAACAGTTACAGACAAGTGCAAATCGCTCCATTTATCCTTCTAACTGCTGTCTGGAGCATTCCTCATGGAGGTTCAGACACCCAGGACAAGAACAAGTAACATGTCTCAACATAATCTAAGACCCCCTATGTACAATGTCCTAGAATCAGGCAGTTCTGTCTTGCTGTGCTGCACATATGTGCAAGGACTATTCTTTTCAATGTGGTATTAGCAGATTTCTTGGTCCCTTCATAGCCACACAGTCTTATAACAAAATGTCTGATCACCAAACCTATATGCACCTTTTTGTTTTCAGCCCCAAATGGAAATGCATGGCATGAGATACTGCTGCTTGGAGAGGAATATTAGAAACCCCACTAACGTGCTGAAGGGCAGAGGAAGCGCAAACTGCACATTTCATCTGGGCACAGAAGATTTTTTCAAGGGAAGATGCAAGACTGCTTAGAGACTTTTAATAGAAAATGTTGGGGTTTATAGGAATTACTAGCAACACAGCTGAATGTTTTACTCAACATCTTTTTCTAACAAAAACATCAGCTGTACTGAAGTATTGACTAAGCCAAGTAAGACAGAACTACTGAATGATGACACAGTGAGTTAAAACAAATTCACATGAACACTTCTTAAAGTGAATGACAGTTTTACTATTGCTGTTACGGTGACGTAGGACCACTTCAGCAAACACCCAAATTATTGTTAAAGTTAGTTGGAGGCATGAGACTTTCTCTAAACAGTAACTGCTGCCTGGTATGCCTTGATTTTGCAATGAATGAGTGGACGCTTGCTGTGAGGGAACAGGCAACCACACAGAGAGCAAGAAGGAGCACCACTGGATTACATCTGCTTTCACTTATTCCCTGTACCAGGCTTACATGCACATTTCAATACTGGAAGAACAGTGACACACAGGTAGCATCACCCTTGAGTTTGGAGTAGGCACATGATGTTCATCCAGAGAACCTCTTGCCCATTCCAAAAGGGCCCCCCAGCATCCCCCCCC